>NW_028124803.1:0-97154 GCF_965194825.1 Balaenoptera physalus | reverse complement strand
CTACATCGAAAACATGCATGAGAAACCCAGAAGATGGTACACCGTGTGATGGGGAAAGGTTTCTAAAACGCACCTCATTTCTCATCTCCTTGTGCTCGGGTTCGCCATTCCAGACACTTTACTAGCAATCTCCCTAATTGGAGCATCAGCACCTTTAACCTCCTGTTCCGTACAGGTTGCTATTTGTCCTGAGGATGAACGGGAAGACGGAGAACCAATGAGAGACTAGCTCTTGGTGTTGGGACAGGCACAGGTCACTCTATTTTCCCATCAGGAAGAAGAATTAACCACAGGCTCAGCCTGCCCCCCGGAACCAGAACAGGGCCTGAAGCCATCCTGCGCTTTTGCGGCCAGCTCCCGAAAAAGCGAGTTGTAAAACGGAGCTTCAGGGCACTGCAATTCACAAACCTGCACAGTTATAAATGATAACTCTCGTCCACAAATATATTGAGGGAAGGCAAAGACGAGGAATTGAAATCAAGGCAGAATTGCAGGAAACAGATTTCAGGAGGTAGATTCGAATCGCCTTTAAAGCACATGAAAAGCGGCAAAACGTTGACAATGATGCCCTTGGTCAAAAAGGGCGTATGCGTTTTTTCCTGAATATATTCAGGAAAAAACGCATACGCCCTTTTTGGCCAACCAAGCAACCTGGAAAGGCAAATCAGCGCTACAAAGAAATCTCGCTTCCCATCGGTCAAAAGGGCCATGCTGAAAAAAGTGTCAAAACCAGAAATGCAGGACAGGCCATGGAGAAATGGGAGCCTTGCTACACGGATGGGCGGGATGTAAATTGCCAACAGCCACTCTGGAGAAGTGTACGGTGTGTCCTGAAACATCTAAAAAACACAGCTTAGAGAGCATAGGGCACTTCCACGCATGGGGGTATAAAGTGGGAAAATTAAAAATCAGCAAGACACAAGCACCCCAAAGTTTAGGGCTGCTCTGTTGACAAGGACCTCCACTTCATTCCACCTTAAATATCCCAGGAAAGCGAAAAATGGATAAAAAATTTGAGGTCCATATGTACAATGGATTATCACTCAGCCATGAAATCAATGTCATAAGGCTAGTAGCAGCATGATGAGTGGATTTAGGTCCGACGATTCTAAGTGACATAAGTCACACAGAAAAGGACACTTCTCATAAGGTGTCACTTATAGAGGGAATGTAAAAACCGTTACACTTGAACTGAATTACAAAACAGAACAGAGTCACACATGCAGAAAACACACTATGGCTGCTTAACGGGAAAGGTGAGGTGGGGTGATACATAAAACAAGAGTTTCAAATTAGCTCAGATACCGTTCCATAAACCCAATATGTAACAGACAAGCCCTACTCCTTGCTCAGAGAACTGGACTCAACACGCCCGATTCACCGCAAAAGAATATATCTGACTAGTAATAATCTTAAAACCTATGTATTGATATCTCTCTGTTAGTGTGTCAAGTGGGTGTAAAGCGGCATAAACAACGCCGTGAAAAGCAGCTAAACCCCATTATAAAAATAAATTACTTTTCAAAACCCATGAAACAAAGACAGTGAAAGAGAGAGAAATTCTTACACAATTCGTTCAGTGGCTGTGATGCAACCTGGATTGACCATATCTAGACCCACAGCTGGATGAGACATAAGGGTGGACACTCTTGGGGCTGAGAGGTTTGGTGAGGTTGGGTGAGCAAACGCAGACCCTTTAAAGTAATACTGCGTGCTACCCATCGCATGGGTCCCAAATCTCCAGGTTCCAGGGCATCTTCCTACATCGAAAACATGCATGAGAAACCCAGAAGATGGTACACCGTGTGATGGGGAAAGGTTTCTAAAATGCACCTCATTTCTCATCTCCTTGTGCTAGGGTTCGCCATTCCAGCCACTTTACTAGCAATCTCCCTACTTGGAGCATCAGCACCTTTAACCTCCTGTTCCGTACAGGTTGCTATTTGTCCTGAGGATGAACGGGAAGACGGGGAACCAATGAGAGACTAGCTCTTGGTGTTGGGACAGGCACAGGTCACTCTATTTTCCCATCAGGAAGAAGAATTAACCACAGGCTCAGCCTGCCCCCCGGAACCAGAACAGGGCCTGAAGCCATCCTGCGCTTTTGCGGCCAGCTCCCGAAAAAGCGAGTTGTAAAATGGAGCTTCAGGGCACTGCAATTCACAAACCTGCACAGTTATAAATGATAACTCTCGTCCACAAATATATTGAGGGAAGGCAAAGACGAGGAATTGAAATCAAGGGAGAATTGCAGGAAACAGATTTCAGGAGGTAGATTCGAATCGCCTTTAAAGCACATGAAAAGCGGCAAAACGTTCACAATGATGCCCTTGGCCAAAAAGGGCGTATGCGTTTTTTCCTGAATATATTCAGGAAAAAACGCATACGCCCTTTTTGGCCAACCAAGCCACCTGGAAAGGCAAATCAGCGCTACAAAGAAGTCTCGCTTTCCATCGGTCAAAAGGGCCATGCTGAAAAAAGTGTCAAAACCAGAAATGCAGGACAGGCCATGGAGAAATGGGAGCCTTGCTACACTGATGGGCGGGATGTAAATTGCCAACAGCCACTCTGGAGAAGTGTACGGTGTGTCCTGAAACATCTAAAAAACACAGCTTAGAGAGCATAGGGCACTTCCACGCATGGGGGTATAAAGTGGGAAAATTAAAAATCAGCAAGACACAAGCACCCCAAAGTTTAGGGCTGCTCTGTTGACAAGGACCTCCACTTCATTCCACCTTAAATATCCCAGGAAAGCGAAAAATGGATAAAAAATTTGAGGTCCATATGTACAATGGATTATCACTCAGCCATGAAATCAATGTCATAAGGCTAGTAGCAGCATGATGAGTGGATTTACGTCCGACGATTCTAAGTGACATAAGTCACACAGAAAAGGACACTTCTCATAAGGTGTCACTTATAGAGGGAATGTAAAAACCGTTACACTTGAACTGAATTACAAAACAGAACAGAGTCACACATGCAGAAAACACACTATGGCTGCTTAACGGGAAAGGTGAGGTGGGGTGATACATAAAACAAGAGTTTCAAATTAGCTCAGATACCGTTCCATAAACCCAATATGTAACAGACAAGACCTACTCCTTGCTCAGAGAACTGGACTCAACACGCCCGATTCACCGCACAAGAATATATCTGACTAGTAATAATCTTAAAACCTATGTATTGATATCTCTCTGTTAGTGTGTCAAGTGGGTGTAAAGCAGCATAAACACAGCCGTGAAAAGCAGCTAAACCCCATTATAAAAATAAATTACTTTTCAAAACCCATGAAACAAAGACAGTGAAAGAGAGAGAAATTCTTACACAATTCGTTCAGGGTCTGTGATGCAACCTGGATTGACCATATCTAGACCCACAGCTGGATGAGACATAAGGGTGGACACTCTTGGGGCTGAGAGGTTTGGTGAGGTTGGGTGAGCAAATGCAGACCCTTTAAAGTAATACTGCGTGCTACCCATCGCATGGGTCCCAAATCTCCAGGTTCAAGGGCATCTTCCTACATCGAAAACATGCATGAGAAACCCAGAAGATGGTACACCGTGTGATGGGGAAAGGTTTCTAAAACGCACCTCATTTCTCATCTCCTTGTGCTCGGGTTCGACATTCCAGCCACTTTACTAGCAATCTCCCTACTTGGAGCATCAGCACCTTTAACCTCCTGTTCCGTACAGGTTGCTATTTGTCCTGAGGATGAACGGGAAGACGGGGAACCAATGAGAGACTAGCTCTTGGTGTTGGGACAGGCACAGGTCACTCTACTTTCCCATCAGGAAGAAGAATTAACCACAGGCTCAGCCTGCCCCCCGGAACCAGAACAGGGCCTGAAGCCATCCTGCGCTTTTGCGGCCAGCTCCCGAAAAAGCGAGTTGTAAAATGGAGCTTCAGGGCACTGCAATTCACAAACCTGCACAGTTATAAATGATAACTCTCGTCCACAAATATATTGAGGGAAGGCAAAGACGAGGAATTGAAATCAAGGCAGAATTGGAGGAAACAGATTTCAGGAGGTAGATTCGAATCGCCTTTAAAGCACATGAAAAGCGGCAAAACGTTGACAATGATGCCCTTGGCCAAAAAGGGCGTATGCGTTTTTTCCTGAATATATTCAGGAAAAAACGCATACGCCCTTTTTGGCCAACCAAGCAACCTGGAAAGGCAAATCAGCGCTACAAAGAAGTCTCGCTTCCCATCGGTCAAAAGGGCCATGCTGAAAAAAGTGTCAAAACCAGAAATGCAGGACAGGCCATGGAGAAATGGGAGCCTTGCTACACTGATGAGCGGGATGTAAATTGCCAACAGCCACTCTGGAGAAGTGTACGGTGTGTCCTGAAACATCTAAAAAACACAGCTTAGAGAGCATAGGGCACTTCCACGCATGGGGGTATAAAGTGGGAAAATTAAAAATCAGCAAGACACAAGCACCCCAAAGTTTAGGGCTGCTCTGTTGACAAGGACCTCCACTTCATTCCACCTTAAATATCCCAGGAAAGCGAAAAATGGATAAAAAATTTGAGGTCCATATGTACAATGGATTATCACTCAGCCATGAAATCAATGTCATAAGGCTAGTAGCAGCATGATGAGTGGATTTAGGTCTGACGATTCTAAGTGACATAAGTCACACAGAAAAGGACACTTCTCATAAGGTGTCACTTATAGAGGGAATGTAAAAACCGTTACACTTGAACTGAATTACAAAACAGAACAGAGTCACACATGCAGAAAACACACTATGGCTGCTTAACGGGAAAGGTGAGGTGGGGTGATACATAAAACAAGAGTTTCAAATTAGCTCAGATACCGTTCCATAAACCCAATATGTAACAGACAAGACCTACTCCTTGCTCAGAGAACTGGACTCAACACGCCCGATTCACCGCACAAGAATATATCTGACTAGTAATAATCTTAAAACCTATGTATTGATATCTCTCTGTTAGTGTGTCAAGTGGGTGTAAGGCAGCATAAACACAGCCGTGAAAAGCAGCTAAACCCCATTATAAAAATAAATTACTTTTCAAAACCCATGAAACAAAGACAGTGAAAGAGAGAGAAATTCTTACACAATTCGTTCAGGGTCTGTGATGCAACCTGGATTGACCATATCTAGACCCACAGCTGGATGAGACATAAGGGTGGACACTCTTGGGGCTGAGAGGTTTGGTGAGGTTGGGTGAGCAAACGCAGACCCTTTAAAGTAATACTGCGTGCTACCCATCGCATGGGTCCCAAATCTCCAGGTTCAAGGGCATCTTCCTACATCGAAAACATGCATGAGAAACCCAGAAGATGGTACACCGTGTGATGGGGAAAGGTTTCTAAAACGCACCTCATTTCTCATCTCCTTGTGCTCGGGTTCGCCATTCCAGCCACTTTACTAGCAATCTCCCTACTTGGAGCATCAGCACCTTTAACCTCCTGTTCCGTACAGGTTGCTATTTGTCCTGAGGATGAACGGGAAGACGGGGAACCAATGAGAGACTAGCTCTTGGTGTTGGGACAGGCACAGGTCACTCTATTTTCCCATCAGGAAGAAGAATTAACCACAGGCTCAGCCTGCCCCCCGGAACCAGAACAGGGCCTGAAGCCATCCTGCGCTTTTGCGGCCAGCTCCGGAAAAAGCGAGTTGTAAAATGGAGCTTCAGGGCACTGCAATTCACAAACCTGCACAGTTATAAATGATAACTCTCGTCCACAAATATATTGAGGGAAGGCAAAGACGAGGAATTGAAATCAAGGCAGAATTGGAGGAAACAGATTTCAGGAGGTAGATTCGAATCGCCTTTAAAGCACATGAAAAGCGGCAAAACGTTGACAATGATGCCCTTGGCCAAAAAGGGCGTATGCGTTTTTTCCTGAATATATTCAGGAAAAAACGCATACGCCCTTTTTGGCCAACCAAGCAACCTGGAAAGGCAAATCAGCGCTACAAAGAAGTCTCGCTTCCCATCGGTCAAAAGGGCCATGCTGAAAAAAGTGTCAAAACCAGAAATGCAGGACAGGCCATGGACAAATGGGAGCCTTGCTACACTGATGAGCGGGATGTAAATTGCCAACAGCCACTCTGGAGAAGTGTACGGTGTGTCCTGAAACATCTAAAAAACACAGCTTAGAGAGCATAGGGCACTTCCACGCATGGGGGTATAAAGTGGGAAAATTAAAAATCAGCAAGACACAAGCACCCCAAAGTTTAGGGCTGCTCTGTTGACAAGGACCTCCACTTCATTCCACCTTAAATATCCCAGGAAAGCGAAAAATGGATAAAAAATTTGAGGTCCATATGTACAATGGATTATCACTCAGCCATGAAATCAATGTCATAAGGCTAGTAGCAGCATGATGAGTGGATTTAGGTCTGACGATTCTAAGTGACATAAGTCACACAGAAAAGGACACTTCTCATAAGGTGTCACTTATAGAGGGAATGTAAAAACCGTTACACTTGAACTGAATTACAAAACAGAACAGAGTCACACATGCAGAAAACACACTATGGCTGCTTAACGGGAAAGGTGAGGTGGGGTGATACATAAAACAAGAGTTTCAAATTAGCTCAGATACCGTTCCATAAACCCAATATGTAACAGACAAGACCTACTCCTTGCTCAGAGAACTGGACTCAACACGCCCGATTCACCGCACAAGAATATATCTGACTAGTAATAATCTTAAAACCTATGTATTGATATCTCTCTGTTAGTGTGTCAAGTGGGTGTAAAGCGGCATAAACAACGCCGTGAAAAGCAGCTAAACCCCATTATAAAAATAAATTACTTTTCAAAACCCATGAAACAAAGACAGTGAAAGAGAGAGAAATTCTTACACAATTCGTTCAGGGTCTGTGATGCAACCTGGATTGACCATATCTAGACCCACAGCTGGATGAGACATAAGGGTGGACACTCTTGGGGCTGAGAGGTTTGGTGAGGTTGGGTGAGCAAACGCAGACCCTTTAAAGTAATACTGCGTGCTACCCATCGCATGGGTCCCAAATCTCCAGGTTCAAGGGCATCTTCCTACATCGAAAACATGCATGAGAAACCCAGAAGATGGTACACCGTGTGATGGGGAAAGGTTTCTAAAACGCACCTCATTTCTCATCTCCTTGTGCTCGGGTTCGCCATTCCAGCCACTTTACTAGCAATCTCCCTACTTGGAGCATCAGCACCTTTAACCTCCTGTTCCGTACAGGTTGCTATTTGTCCTGAGGATGAACGGGAAGACGGGGAACCAATGAGAGACTAGCTCTTGGTGTTGGGACAGGCACAGGTCACTCTATTTTCCCATCAGGAAGAAGAATTAACCACAGGCTCAGCCTGCCCCCCGGAACCAGAACAGGGCCTGAAGCCATCCTGCGCTTTTGCGGCCAGCTCCGGAAAAAGCGAGTTGTAAAATGGAGCTTCAGGGCACTGCAATTCACAAACCTGCACAGTTATAAATGATAACTCTCGTCCACAAATATATTGAGGGAAGGCAAAGACGAGGAATTGAAATCAAGGCAGAATTGGAGGAAACAGATTTCAGGAGGTAGATTCGAATCGCCTTTAAAGCACATGAAAAGCGGCAAAACGTTGACAATGATGCCCTTGGCCAAAAAGGGCGTATGCGTTTTTTCCTGAATATATTCAGGAAAAAACGCATACGCCCTTTTTGGCCAACCAAGCAACCTGGAAAGGCAAATCAGCGCTACAAAGAAGTCTCGCTTCCCATCGGTCAAAAGGGCCATGCTGAAAAAAGTGTCAAAACCAGAAATGCAGGACAGGCCATGGACAAATGGGAGCCTTGCTACACTGATGAGCGGGATGTAAATTGCCAACAGCCACTCTGGAGAAGTGTACGGTGTGTCCTGAAACATCTAAAAAACACAGCTTAGAGAGCATAGGGCACTTCCACGCATGGGGGTATAAAGTGGGAAAATTAAAAATCAGCAAGACACAAGCACCCCAAAGTTTAGGGCTGCTCTGTTGACAAGGACCTCCACTTCATTCCACCTTAAATATCCCAGGAAAGCGAAAAATGGATAAAAAATTTGAGGTCCATATGTACAATGGATTATCACTCAGCCATGAAATCAATGTCATAAGGCTAGTAGCAGCATGATGAGTGGATTTAGGTCTGACGATTCTAAGTGACATAAGTCACACAGAAAAGGACACTTCTCATAAGGTGTCACTTATAGAGGGAATGTAAAAACCGTTACACTTGAACTGAATTACAAAACAGAACAGAGTCACACATGCAGAAAACACACTATGGCTGCTTAACGGGAAAGGTGAGGTGGGGTGATACATAAAACAAGAGTTTCAAATTAGCTCAGATACCGTTCCATAAACCCAATATGTAACAGACAAGACCTACTCCTTGCTCAGAGAACTGGACTCAACACGCCCGATTCACCGCACAAGAATATATCTGACTAGTAATAATCTTAAAACCTATGTATTGATATCTCTCTGTTAGTGTGTCAAGTGGGTGTAAGGCAGCATAAACACAGCCGTGAAAAGCAGCTAAACCCCATTATAAAAATAAATTACTTTTCAAAACCCATGAAACAAAGACAGTGAAAGAGAGAGAAATTCTTACACAATTCGTTCAGGGTCTGTGATGCAACCTGGATTGACCATATCTAGACCCACAGCTGGATGAGACATAAGGGTGGACACTCTTGGGGCTGAGAGGTTTGGTGAGGTTGGGTGAGCAAACGCAGACCCTTTAAAGTAATACTGCGTGCTACCCATCGCATGGGTCCCAAATCTCCAGGTTCAAGGGCATCTTCCTACATCGAAAACATGCATGAGAAACCCAGAAGATGGTACACCGTGTGATGGGGAAAGGTTTCTAAAACGCACCTCATTTCTCATCTCCTTGTGCTCGGGTTCGCCATTCCAGCCACTTTACTAGCAATCTCCCTACTTGGAGCATCAGCACCTTTAACCTCCTGTTCCGTACAGGTTGCTATTTGTCCTGAGGATGAACGGGAAGACGGGGAACCAATGAGAGACTAGCTCTTGGTGTTGGGACAGGCACAGGTCACTCTATTTTCCCATCAGGAAGAAGAATTAACCACAGGCTCAGCCTGCCCCCCGGAACCAGAACAGGGCCTGAAGCCATCCTGCGCTTTTGCGGCCAGCTCCCGAAAAAGCGAGTTGTAAAATGGAGCTTCAGGGCACTGCAATTCACAAACCTGCAGTTATAAATGATAACTCTCGTCCACAAATATATTGAGGGAAGGCAAAGACGAGGAATTGAAATCAAGGCAGAATTGCAGGACACAGATTTCAGGAGGTAGATTCGAATCGCCTTGAAAGCACATGAAAAGCGGCAAAACGTTGACAATGATGCCCTTGGCCAAAAAGGGCGTATGCGTTTTTTCCTGAATATATTCAGGAAAAAACGCATACGCCCTTTTTGGTCAACCAAGCAACCTGGAAAGGCAAATCAGCGCTACAAAGAAGTCTCGCTTCCCATCGGTCAAAAGGGCCATGCTGAAAAAAGTGTCAAAACCAGAAATGCAGGACAGGCCATGGAGAAATGGGAGCCTTGCTACACTGATGGGCGGGATGTAAATTGCCAACAGCCACTCTGGAGAAGTGTACGGTGTGTCCTGAAACATCTAAAAAACACAGCTTAGAGAGCATAGGGCACTTCCACGCATGGGGGTATAAAGTGGGAAAATAAAAAATCAGCAAGACACAAGCACCCCAAAGTTTAGGGCTGCTCTGTTGACAAGGACCTCCACTTCATTCCACCTTAAATATCCCAGGAAAGCGAAAAAAGGATAAAAAATTTGAGGTCCATATGTACAATGGATTATCACTCAGCCATGAAATCAATGTCATAAGGCTAGTAGCAGCATGATGAGTGGATTTAGGTACGACGATTCTAAGTGACATAAGTCACACAGAAAAGGACACTTCTCATAAGGTGTCACTTATAGAGGGAATGTAAAAACCGTTACACTTGAACTGAATTACAAAACAGAACAGAGTCAGACATGCAGAAAACACACTATGGCTGCTTAACGAGAAAGGTGAGGTGGGGTGATACATAAAACGAGAGTTTCAAATTAGCTCAGATACCGTTCCATAAACCCAATATGTAACAGACAAGACCTACTCCTTGCTCAGAGAACTGGACTCAACACGCCCGATTCACCGCACAAGAATATATCTGACTAGTAATAATCTTAAAACCTATGTATTGATATCTCTCTGTTAGTGTGTCAAGTGGGTGTAAAGCAGCATAAACACAGCCGTGAAAAGCAGCTAAACCCCATTATAAAAATAAATTACTTTTCAAAACCCATGAAACAAAGACAGTGAAAGAGAGAGAAATTCTTACACAATTCGTTCAGGGTCTGTGATGCAACCTGGATAGACCATATCTAGACCCACAGCTAGATGAGACATAAGGGTGGACACTCTTGGGGCTGAGAGGTTTGGTGAGGTTGGGTGAGCAAATGCAGACCCTTTAAAGTAATACTGCGTGCTACCCATCGCATGGGTCCCAAATCTCCAGGTTCAAGGGCATCTTCCTACATCGAAAACATGCATGAGAAACCCAGAAGATGGTACACCGTGTGATGGGGAAAGGTTTCTAAAACGCACCTCATTTCTCATCTCCTTGTGCTCGGGTTCGCCATTCCAGCCACTTTACTAGCAATCTCCCTACTTGGAGCATCAGCACCTTTAACCTCCTGTTCCGTACAGGTTGCTATTTGTCCTGAGGATGAACGGGAAGACGGGGAACCAATGAGAGACTAGCTCTTGGTGTTGGGACAGGCACAGGTCACTCTATTTTCCAATCAGGAAGAAGAATTAACCACAGGCTCAGCCTGCCCCCCGGAACCAGAACAGGGCCTGAAGCCATCCTTCGCTTTTGCGGCCAGCTCCCGAAAAAGCGAGTTGTAAAATGGAGTTTCAGGGCACTGCAATTCACAAACCTGCACAGTTATAAATGATAACTCTCGTCCACAAATATATTGAGGGAAGGCAAAGACGAGGAATTGAAATCAAGGCAGAATTGCAGGAAACAGATTTCAGGAGGTAGATTCGAATCGCCTTTAAAGCACATGAAAAGTGGCAAAACGTTGACAATGATGCCCTTGGCCAAAAAGGGCGTATGCGTTTTTTTTTGAATATATTCAGGAAAAAACGCATACGCCCTTTTTGGCCAACCAAGCAACCTGGAAAGGCAAATCAGAGCTACAAAGAAGTCTCGCTTCCCATCGGTCAAAAGGGCCATGCTGAAAAAAGTGTCAAAACCAGAAATGCAGGACAGGCCATGGAGAAATGGGAGCCTTGCTACACTGATGGGCGGGATGTAAATTGCCAAGCAGCCACTCTGGAGAAGTGTACGGTGTGTCCTGAAACATCTAAAAAACACAGCTTAGAGAGCATAGGGCACTTCCACGCATGGGGGTATAAAGTGGGAAAATTAAAAATCAGCAAGACACAAGCACCCCAAAGTTTAGGGCTGCTCTGTTGACAAGGACCTCCACTTCATTCCACCTTAAATATCCCAGGAAAGCGAAAAATGGATAAAAAATTTGAGGTCCATATGTACAATGGATTATCACTCAGCCATGAAATCAATGTCATAAGGCTAGTAGCAGCATGATGAGTGGATTTACGTCCGACGATTTTAAGTGACATAAGTCACACAGAAAAGGACACTTCTCATAAGGTGTCACTTATAGAGGGAATGTAAAAACCGTTACACTTGAACTGAATTACAAAACAGAACAGAGTCACACATGCAGAAAACACACTATGGCTGCTTAACGGGAAAGGTGAGGTGGGGTGATACATAAAACAAGAGTTTCAAATTAGCTCAGATACCGTTCCATAAACCCAATATGTAACAGACAAGACCTACTCCTTGCTCAGAGAACTGGACTCAACACGCCCGATTCACCGCACAAGAATATATCTGACTAGTAATAATCTTAAAACCTATGTATTGATATCTCTCTGTTAGTGTGTCAAGTGGGTGTAAAGCAGCATAAACACAGCCGTGAAAAGCAGCTAAACCCCATTATAAAAATAAATTACTTTTCAAAACCCATGAAACAAAGACAGTGAAAGAGAGAGAAATTCTTACACAATTCGTTCAGGGTCTGTGATGCAACCTGGATTGACCATATCTAGACCCACAGCTGGATGAGACATAAGGGTGGACACTCTTGGGGCTGAGAGGTTTGGTGAGGTTGGGTGAGCAAACGCAGACCCTTTAAAGTAATACTGCGTGCTACCCATCGCATGGGTCCCAAATCTCCAGGTTCCAGGGCATCTTCCTACATCGAAAACATGCATGAGAAACCCAGAAGATGGTACACCGTGTGATGGGGAAAGGTTTCTAAAATGCACCTCATTTCTCATCTCCTTGTGCTAGGGTTCGCCATTCCAGCCACTTTACTAGCAATCTCCCTACTTGGAGCATCAGCACCTTTAACCTCCTGTTCCGTACAGGTTGCTATTTGTCCTGAGGATGAACGGGAAGACGGGGAACCAATGAGAGACTAGCTCTTGGTGTTGGGACAGGCACAGGTCACTCTATTTTCCCATCAGGAAGAAGAATTAACCACAGGCTCAGCCTGCCCCCCGGAACCAGAACAGGGCCTGAAGCCATCCTGCGCTTTTGCGGCCAGCTCCCGAAAAAGCGAGTTGTAAAATGGAGCTTCAGGGCACTGCAATTCACAAACCTGCACAGTTATAAATGATAACTCTCGTCCACAAATATATTGAGGGAAGGCAAAGACGAGGAATTGAAATCAAGGCAGAATTGCAGGAAACAGATTTCAGGAGGTAGATTCGAATCGCCTTTAAAGCACATGAAAAGCGGCAAAACGTTGACAATGATGCCCTTGGCCAAAAAGGGCGTATGCGTTTTTTCCTGAATATATTCAGGAAAAAACGCATACGCCCTTTTTGGCCAACCAAGCAACCTGGAAAGGCAAATCAGCGCTACAAAGAAATCTCGCTTCCCATCGGTCAAAAGGGCCATGCTGAAAAAAGTGTCAAAACCAGAAATGCAGGACAGGCCATGGAGAAATGGGAGCCTTGCTACACGGATGGGCGGGATGTAAATTGCCAACAGCCACTCTGGAGAAGTGTACGGTGTGTCCTGAAACATCTAAAAAACACAGCTTAGAGAGCCTAGGGCACTTCCACGCATGGGGGTATAAAGTGGGAAAATTAAAAATCAGCAAGACACAAGCACCCCAAAGTTTAGGGCTGCTCTGTTGACAAGGACCTCCACTTCATTCCACCTTAAATATCCCAGGAAAGCGAAAAATGGATAAAAAATTTGAGGTCCATATGTACAATGGATTATCACTCAGCCATGAAATCAATGTCATAAGGCTAGTAGCAGCATGATGAGTGGATTTAGGTCTGACGATTCTAAGTGACATAAGTCACACAGAAAAGGACACTTCTCATAAGGTGTCACTTATAGAGGGAATGTAAAAACCGTTACACTTGAACTGAATTACAAAACAGAACAGAGTCACACATGCAGAAAACACACTATGGCTGCTTAACGGGAAAGGTGAGGTGGGGTGATACATAAAACAAGAGTTTCAAATTAGCTCAGATACCGTTCCATAAACCCAATATGTAACAGACAAGACCTACTCCTTGCTCAGAGAACTGGACTCAACACGCCCGATTCACCGCACAAGAATATATCTGACTAGTAATAATCTTAAAACCTATGTATTGATATCTCTCTGTTAGTGTGTCAAGTGGGTGTAAAGCGGCATAAACAACGCCGTGAAAAGCAGCTAAACCCCATTATAAAAATAAATTACTTTTCAAAACCCATGAAACAAAGACAGTGAAAGAGAGAGAAATTCTTACACAATTCGTTCAGGGTCTGTGATGCAACCTGGATTGACCATATCTAGACCCACAGCTGGATGAGACATAAGGGTGGACACTCTTGGGGCTGAGAGGTTTGGTGAGGTTGGGTGAGCAAACGCAGACCCTTTAAAGTAATACTGCGTGCTACCCATCGCATGGGTCCCAAATCTCCAGGTTCAAGGGCATCTTCCTACATCGAAAACATGCATGAGAAACCCAGAAGATGGTACACCGTGTGATGGGGAAAGGTTTCTAAAACGCACCTCATTTCTCATCTCCTTGTGCTCGGGTTCGCCATTCCAGCCACTTTACTAGCAATCTCCCTACTTGGAGCATCAGCACCTTTAACCTCCTGTTCCGTACAGGTTGCTATTTGTCCTGAGGATGAACGGGAAGACGGGGAACCAATGAGAGACTAGCTCTTGGTGTTGGGACAGGCACAGGTCACTCTATTTTCCCATCAGGAAGAAGAATTAACCACAGGCTCAGCCTGCCCCCCGGAACCAGAACAGGGCCTGAAGCCATCCTGCGCTTTTGCGGCCAGCTCCGGAAAAAGCGAGTTGTAAAATGGAGCTTCAGGGCACTGCAATTCACAAACCTGCACAGTTATAAATGATAACTCTCGTCCACAAATATATTGAGGGAAGGCAAAGACGAGGAATTGAAATCAAGGCAGAATTGGAGGAAACAGATTTCAGGAGGTAGATTCGAATCGCCTTTAAAGCACATGAAAAGCGGCAAAACGTTGACAATGATGCCCTTGGCCAAAAAGGGCGTATGCGTTTTTTCCTGAATATATTCAGGAAAAAACGCATACGCCCTTTTTGGCCAACCAAGCAACCTGGAAAGGCAAATCAGCGCTACAAAGAAGTCTCGCTTCCCATCGGTCAAAAGGGCCATGCTGAAAAAAGTGTCAAAACCAGAAATGCAGGACAGGCCATGGACAAATGGGAGCCTTGCTACACTGATGAGCGGGATGTAAATTGCCAACAGCCACTCTGGAGAAGTGTACGGTGTGTCCTGAAACATCTAAAAAACACAGCTTAGAGAGCATAGGGCACTTCCACGCATGGGGGTATAAAGTGGGAAAATTAAAAATCAGCAAGACACAAGCACCCCAAAGTTTAGGGCTGCTCTGTTGACAAGGACCTCCACTTCATTCCACCTTAAATATCCCAGGAAAGCGAAAAATGGATAAAAAATTTGAGGTCCATATGTACAATGGATTATCACTCAGCCATGAAATCAATGTCATAAGGCTAGTAGCAGCATGATGAGTGGATTTAGGTCTGACGATTCTAAGTGACATAAGTCACACAGAAAAGGACACTTCTCATAAGGTGTCACTTATAGAGGGAATGTAAAAACCGTTACACTTGAACTGAATTACAAAACAGAACAGAGTCACACATGCAGAAAACACACTATGGCTGCTTAACGGGAAAGGTGAGGTGGGGTGATACATAAAACAAGAGTTTCAAATTAGCTCAGATACCGTTCCATAAACCCAATATGTAACAGACAAGACCTACTCCTTGCTCAGAGAACTGGACTCAACACGCCCGATTCACCGCACAAGAATATATCTGACTAGTAATAATCTTAAAACCTATGTATTGATATCTCTCTGTTAGTGTGTCAAGTGGGTGTAAAGCGGCATAAACAACGCCGTGAAAAGCAGCTAAACCCCATTATAAAAATAAATTACTTTTCAAAACCCATGAAACAAAGACAGTGAAAGAGAGAGAAATTCTTACACAATTCGTTCAGGGTCTGTGATGCAACCTGGATTGACCATATCTAGACCCACAGCTGGATGAGACATAAGGGTGGACACTCTTGGGGCTGAGAGGTTTGGTGAGGTTGGGTGAGCAAACGCAGACCCTTTAAAGTAATACTGCGTGCTACCCATCGCATGGGTCCCAAATCTCCAGGTTCAAGGGCATCTTCCTACATCGAAAACATGCATGAGAAACCCAGAAGATGGTACACCGTGTGATGGGGAAAGGTTTCTAAAACGCACCTCATTTCTCATCTCCTTGTGCTCGGGTTCGCCATTCCAGCCACTTTACTAGCAATCTCCCTACTTGGAGCATCAGCACCTTTAACCTCCTGTTCCGTACAGGTTGCTATTTGTCCTGAGGATGAACGGGAAGACGGGGAACCAATGAGAGACTAGCTCTTGGTGTTGGGACAGGCACAGGTCACTCTATTTTCCCATCAGGAAGAAGAATTAACCACAGGCTCAGCCTGCCCCCCGGAACCAGAACAGGGCCTGAAGCCATCCTGCGCTTTTGCGGCCAGCTCCCGAAAAAGCGAGTTGTAAAATGGAGCTTCAGGGCACTGCAATTCACAAACCTGCAGTTATAAATGATAACTCTCGTCCACAAATATATTGAGGGAAGGCAAAGACGAGGAATTGAAATCAAGGCAGAATTGCAGGACACAGATTTCAGGAGGTAGATTCGAATCGCCTTGAAAGCACATGAAAAGCGGCAAAACGTTGACAATGATGCCCTTGGCCAAAAAGGGCGTATGCGTTTTTTCCTGAATATATTCAGGAAAAAACGCATACGCCCTTTTTGGTCAACCAAGCAACCTGGAAAGGCAAATCAGCGCTACAAAGAAGTCTCGCTTCCCATCGGTCAAAAGGGCCATGCTGAAAAAAGTGTCAAAACCAGAAATGCAGGACAGGCCATGGAGAAATGGGAGCCTTGCTACACTGATGGGCGGGATGTAAATTGCCAACAGCCACTCTGGAGAAGTGTACGGTGTGTCCTGAAACATCTAAAAAACACAGCTTAGAGAGCATAGGGCACTTCCACGCATGGGGGTATAAAGTGGGAAAATAAAAAATCAGCAAGACACAAGCACCCCAAAGTTTAGGGCTGCTCTGTTGACAAGGACCTCCACTTCATTCCACCTTAAATATCCCAGGAAAGCGAAAAAAGGATAAAAAATTTGAGGTCCATATGTACAATGGATTATCACTCAGCCATGAAATCAATGTCATAAGGCTAGTAGCAGCATGATGAGTGGATTTAGGTACGACGATTCTAAGTGACATAAGTCACACAGAAAAGGACACTTCTCATAAGGTGTCACTTATAGAGGGAATGTAAAAACCGTTACACTTGAACTGAATTACAAAACAGAACAGAGTCAGACATGCAGAAAACACACTATGGCTGCTTAACGAGAAAGGTGAGGTGGGGTGATACATAAAACGAGAGTTTCAAATTAGCTCAGATACCGTTCCATAAACCCAATATGTAACAGACAAGACCTACTCCTTGCTCAGAGAACTGGACTCAACACGCCCGATTCACCGCACAAGAATATATCTGACTAGTAATAATCTTAAAACCTATGTATTGATATCTCTCTGTTAGTGTGTCAAGTGGGTGTAAAGCAGCATAAACACAGCCGTGAAAAGCAGCTAAACCCCATTATAAAAATAAATTACTTTTCAAAACCCATGAAACAAAGACAGTGAAAGAGAGAGAAATTCTTACACAATTCGTTCAGGGTCTGTGATGCAACCTGGATAGACCATATCTAGACCCACAGCTAGATGAGACATAAGGGTGGACACTCTTGGGGCTGAGAGGTTTGGTGAGGTTGGGTGAGCAAATGCAGACCCTTTAAAGTAATACTGCGTGCTACCCATCGCATGGGTCCCAAATCTCCAGGTTCAAGGGCATCTTCCTACATCGAAAACATGCATGAGAAACCCAGAAGATGGTACACCGTGTGATGGGGAAAGGTTTCTAAAACGCACCTCATTTCTCATCTCCTTGTGCTCGGGTTCGCCATTCCAGCCACTTTACTAGCAATCTCCCTACTTGGAGCATCAGCACCTTTAACCTCCTGTTCCGTACAGGTTGCTATTTGTCCTGAGGATGAACGGGAAGACGGGGAACCAATGAGAGACTAGCTCTTGGTGTTGGGACAGGCACAGGTCACTCTATTTTCCAATCAGGAAGAAGAATTAACCACAGGCTCAGCCTGCCCCCCGGAACCAGAACAGGGCCTGAAGCCATCCTTCGCTTTTGCGGCCAGCTCCCGAAAAAGCGAGTTGTAAAATGGAGTTTCAGGGCACTGCAATTCACAAACCTGCACAGTTATAAATGATAACTCTCGTCCACAAATATATTGAGGGAAGGCAAAGACGAGGAATTGAAATCAAGGCAGAATTGCAGGAAACAGATTTCAGGAGGTAGATTCGAATCGCCTTTAAAGCACATGAAAAGTGGCAAAACGTTGACAATGATGCCCTTGGCCAAAAAGGGCGTATGCGTTTTTTTTTGAATATATTCAGGAAAAAACGCATACGCCCTTTTTGGCCAACCAAGCAACCTGGAAAGGCAAATCAGAGCTACAAAGAAGTCTCGCTTCCCATCGGTCAAAAGGGCCATGCTGAAAAAAGTGTCAAAACCAGAAATGCAGGACAGGCCATGGAGAAATGGGAGCCTTGCTACACTGATGGGCGGGATGTAAATTGCCAAGCAGCCACTCTGGAGAAGTGTACGGTGTGTCCTGAAACATCTAAAAAACACAGCTTAGAGAGCATAGGGCACTTCCACGCATGGGGGTATAAAGTGGGAAAATTAAAAATCAGCAAGACACAAGCACCCCAAAGTTTAGGGCTGCTCTGTTGACAAGGACCTCCACTTCATTCCACCTTAAATATCCCAGGAAAGCGAAAAATGGATAAAAAATTTGAGGTCCATATGTACAATGGATTATCACTCAGCCATGAAATCAATGTCATAAGGCTAGTAGCAGCATGATGAGTGGATTTACGTCCGACGATTTTAAGTGACATAAGTCACACAGAAAAGGACACTTCTCATAAGGTGTCACTTATAGAGGGAATGTAAAAACCGTTACACTTGAACTGAATTACAAAACAGAACAGAGTCACACATGCAGAAAACACACTATGGCTGCTTAACGGGAAAGGTGAGGTGGGGTGATACATAAAACAAGAGTTTCAAATTAGCTCAGATACCGTTCCATAAACCCAATATGTAACAGACAAGACCTACTCCTTGCTCAGAGAACTGGACTCAACACGCCCGATTCACCGCACAAGAATATATCTGACTAGTAATAATCTTAAAACCTATGTATTGATATCTCTCTGTTAGTGTGTCAAGTGGGTGTAAAGCAGCATAAACACAGCCGTGAAAAGCAGCTAAACCCCATTATAAAAATAAATTACTTTTCAAAACCCATGAAACAAAGACAGTGAAAGAGAGAGAAATTCTTACACAATTCGTTCAGGGTCTGTGATGCAACCTGGATTGACCATATCTAGACCCACAGCTGGATGAGACATAAGGGTGGACACTCTTGGGGCTGAGAGGTTTGGTGAGGTTGGGTGAGCAAACGCAGACCCTTTAAAGTAATACTGCGTGCTACCCATCGCATGGGTCCCAAATCTCCAGGTTCAAGGGCATCTTCCTACATCGAAAACATGCATGAGAAACCCAGAAGATGGTACACCGTGTGATGGGGAAAGGTTTCTAAAACGCACCTCATTTCTCATCTCCTTGTGCTCGGGTTCGCCATTCCAGACACTTTACTAGCAATCTCCCTACTTGGAGCATCAGCACCTTTAACCTCCTGTTCCGTACAGGTTGCTATTTGTCCTGAGGATGAACGGGAAGACGGAGAACCAATGAGAGACTAGCTCTTGGTGTTGGGACAGGCACAGGTCACTCTATTTTCCCATCAGGAAGAAGAATTAACCACAGGCTCAGCCTGCCCCCCGGAACCAGAACAGGGCCTGAAGCCATCCTGCGCTTTTGCGGCCAGCTCCCGAAAAAGAGAGTTGTAAAACGGAGCTTCAGGGCACTGCAATTCACAAACCTGCACAGTTATAAATGATAACTCTCGTCCACAAATATATTGAGGGAAGGCAAAGACGAGGAATTGAAATCAAGGCAGAATTGCAGGAAACAGATTTCAGGAGGTAGATTCGAATCGCCTTTAAAGCACATGAAAAGCGGCAAAACGTTGACAATGATGCCCTTGGCCAAAAAGGGCGTATGCGTTTTTTCCTGAATATATTCAGGAAAAAACGCATACGCCCTTTTTGGCCAACCAAGCAACCTGGAAAGGCAAATCAGCGCTACAAAGAAATCTCGCTTCCCATCGGTCAAAAGGGCCATGCTGAAAAAAGTGTCAAAACCAGAAATGCAGGACAGGCCATGGAGAAATGGGAGCCTTGCTACACGGATGGGCGGGATGTAAATTGCCAACAGCCACTCTGGAGAAGTGTACGGTGTGTCCTGAAACATCTAAAAAACACAGCTTAGAGAGCCTAGGGCACTTCCACGCATGGGGGTATAAAGTGGGAAAATTAAAAATCAGCAAGACACAAGCACCCCAAAGTTTAGGGCTGCTCTGTTGACAAGGACCTCCACTTCATTCCACCTTAAATATCCCAGGAAAGCGAAAAATGGATAAAAAATTTGAGGTCCATATGTACAATGGATTATCACTCAGCCATGAAATCAATGTCATAAGGCTAGTAGCAGCATGATGAGTGGATTTAGGTCCGACGATTCTAAGTGACATAAGTCACACAGAAAAGGACACTTCTCATAAGGTGTCACTTATAGAGGGAATGTAAAAACCGTTACACTTGAACTGAATTACAAAACAGAACAGAGTCACACATGCAGAAAACACACTATGGCTGCTTAACGGGAAAGGTGAGGTGGGGTGATACATAAAACAAGAGTTTCAAATTAGCTCAGATACCGTTCCATAAACCCAATATGTAACAGACAAGCCCTACTCCTTGCTCAGAGAACTGGACTCAACACGCCCGATTCACCGCAAAAGAATATATCTGACTAGTAATAATCTTAAAACCTATGTATTGATATCTCTCTGTTAGTGTGTCAAGTGGGTGTAAAGCGGCATAAACAACGCCGTGAAAAGCAGCTAAACCCCATTATAAAAATAAATTACTTTTCAAAACCCATGAAACAAAGACAGTGAAAGAGAGAGAAATTCTTACACAATTCGTTCAGTGGCTGTGATGCAACCTGGATTGACCATATCTAGACCCACAGCTGGATGAGACATAAGGGTGGACACTCTTGGGGCTGAGAGGTTTGGTGAGGTTGGGTGAGCAAACGCAGACCCTTTAAAGTAATACTGCGTGCTACCCATCGCATGGGTCCCAAATCTCCAGGTTCCAGGGCATCTTCCTACATCGAAAACATGCATGAGAAACCCAGAAGATGGTACACCGTGTGATGGGGAAAGGTTTCTAAAATGCACCTCATTTCTCATCTCCTTGTGCTAGGGTTCGCCATTCCAGCCACTTTACTAGCAATCTCCCTACTTGGAGCATCAGCACCTTTAACCTCCTGTTCCGTACAGGTTGCTATTTGTCCTGAGGATGAACGGGAAGACGGGGAACCAATGAGAGACTAGCTCTTGGTGTTGGGACAGGCACAGGTCACTCTATTTTCCCATCAGGAAGAAGAATTAACCACAGGCTCAGCCTGCCCCCCGGAACCAGAACAGGGCCTGAAGCCATCCTGCGCTTTTGCGGCCAGCTCCCGAAAAAGCGAGTTGTAAAATGGAGCTTCAGGGCACTGCAATTCACAAACCTGCACAGTTATAAATGATAACTCTCGTCCACAAATATATTGAGGGAAGGCAAAGACGAGGAATTGAAATCAAGGCAGAATTGCAGGAAACAGATTTCAGGAGGTAGATTCGAATCGCCTTTAAAGCACATGAAAAGCGGCAAAACGTTGACAATGATGCCCTTGGCCAAAAAGGGCGTATGCGTTTTTTCCTGAATATATTCAGGAAAAAACGCATACGCCCTTTTTGGCCAACCAAGCAACCTGGAAAGGCAAATCAGCGCTACAAAGAAATCTCGCTTCCCATCGGTCAAAAGGGCCATGCTGAAAAAAGTGTCAAAACCAGAAATGCAGGACAGGCCATGGAGAAATGGGAGCCTTGCTACACGGATGGGCGGGATGTAAATTGCCAACAGCCACTCTGGAGAAGTGTACGGTGTGTCCTGAAACATCTAAAAAACACAGCTTAGAGAGCCTAGGGCACTTCCACGCATGGGGGTATAAAGTGGGAAAATTAAAAATCAGCAAGACACAAGCACCCCAAAGTTTAGGGCTGCTCTGTTGACAAGGACCTCCACTTCATTCCACCTTAAATATCCCAGGAAAGCGAAAAATGGATAAAAAATTTGAGGTCCATATGTACAATGGATTATCACTCAGCCATGAAATCAATGTCATAAGGCTAGTAGCAGCATGATGAGTGGATTTAGGTCCGACGATTCTAAGTGACATAAGTCACACAGAAAAGGACACTTCTCATAAGGTGTCACTTATAGAGGGAATGTAAAAACCGTTACACTTGAACTGAATTACAAAACAGAACAGAGTCACACATGCAGAAAACACACTATGGCTGCTTAACGGGAAAGGTGAGGTGGGGTGATACATAAAACAAGAGTTTCAAATTAGCTCAGATACCGTTCCATAAACCCAATATGTAACAGACAAGCCCTACTCCTTGCTCAGAGAACTGGACTCAACACGCCCGATTCACCGCAAAAGAATATATCTGACTAGTAATAATCTTAAAACCTATGTATTGATATCTCTCTGTTAGTGTGTCAAGTGGGTGTAAAGCGGCATAAACAACGCCGTGAAAAGCAGCTAAACCCCATTATAAAAATAAATTACTTTTCAAAACCCATGAAACAAAGACAGTGAAAGAGAGAGAAATTCTTACACAATTCGTTCAGTGGCTGTGATGCAACCTGGATTGACCATATCTAGACCCACAGCTGGATGAGACATAAGGGTGGACACTCTTGGGGCTGAGAGGTTTGGTGAGGTTGGGTGAGCAAACGCAGACCCTTTAAAGTAATACTGCGTGCTACCCATCGCATGGGTCCCAAATCTCCAGGTTCCAGGGCATCTTCCTACATCGAAAACATGCATGAGAAACCCAGAAGATGGTACACCGTGTGATGGGGAAAGGTTTCTAAAATGCACCTCATTTCTCATCTCCTTGTGCTAGGGTTCGCCATTCCAGCCACTTTACTAGCAATCTCCCTACTTGGAGCATCAGCACCTTTAACCTCCTGTTCCGTACAGGTTGCTATTTGTCCTGAGGATGAACGGGAAGACGGGGAACCAATGAGAGACTAGCTCTTGGTGTTGGGACAGGCACAGGTCACTCTATTTTCCCATCAGGAAGAAGAATTAACCACAGGCTCAGCCTGCCCCCCGGAACCAGAACAGGGCCTGAAGCCATCCTGCGCTTTTGCGGCCAGCTCCCGAAAAAGCGAGTTGTAAAATGGAGCTTCAGGGCACTGCAATTCACAAACCTGCACAGTTATAAATGATAACTCTCGTCCACAAATATATTGAGGGAAGGCAAAGACGAGGAATTGAAATCAAGGCAGAATTGCAGGAAACAGATTTCAGGAGGTAGATTCGAATCGCCTTTAAAGCACATGAAAAGCGGCAAAACGTTGACAATGATGCCCTTGGCCAAAAAGGGCGTATGCGTTTTTTCCTGAATATATTCAGGAAAAAACGCATACGCCCTTTTTGGCCAACCAAGCAACCTGGAAAGGCAAATCAGCGCTACAAAGAAATCTCGCTTCCCATCGGTCAAAAGGGCCATGCTGAAAAAAGTGTCAAAACCAGAAATGCAGGACAGGCCATGGAGAAATGGGAGCCTTGCTACACGGATGGGCGGGATGTAAATTGCCAACAGCCACTCTGGAGAAGTGTACGGTGTGTCCTGAAACATCTAAAAAACACAGCTTAGAGAGCATAGGGCACTTCCACGCATGGGGGTATAAAGTGGGAAAATTAAAAATCAGCAAGACACAAGCACCCCAAAGTTTAGGGCTGCTCTGTTGACAAGGACCTCCACTTCATTCCACCTTAAATATCCCAGGAAAGCGAAAAATGGATAAAAAATTTGAGGTCCATATGTACAATGGATTATCACTCAGCCATGAAATCAATGTCATAAGGCTAGTAGCAGCATGATGAGTGGATTTAGGTCCGACGATTCTAAGTGACATAAGTCACACAGAAAAGGACACTTCTCATAAGGTGTCACTTATAGAGGGAATGTAAAAACCGTTACACTTGAACTGAATTACAAAACAGAACAGAGTCACACATGCAGAAAACACACTATGGCTGCTTAACGGGAAAGGTGAGGTGGGGTGATACATAAAACAAGAGTTTCAAATTAGCTCAGATACCGTTCCATAAACCCAATATGTAACAGACAAGCCCTACTCCTTGCTCAGAGAACTGGACTCAACACGCCCGATTCACCGCAAAAGAATATATCTGACTAGTAATAATCTTAAAACCTATGTATTGATATCTCTCTGTTAGTGTGTCAAGTGGGTGTAAAGCGGCATAAACAACGCCGTGAAAAGCAGCTAAACCCCATTATAAAAATAAATTACTTTTCAAAACCCATGAAACAAAGACAGTGAAAGAGAGAGAAATTCTTACACAATTCGTTCAGTGGCTGTGATGCAACCTGGATTGACCATATCTAGACCCACAGCTGGATGAGACATAAGGGTGGACACTCTTGGGGCTGAGAGGTTTGGTGAGGTTGGGTGAGCAAACGCAGACCCTTTAAAGTAATACTGCGTGCTACCCATCGCATGGGTCCCAAATCTCCAGGTTCCAGGGCATCTTCCTACATCGAAAACATGCATGAGAAACCCAGAAGATGGTACACCGTGTGATGGGGAAAGGTTTCTAAAATGCACCTCATTTCTCATCTCCTTGTGCTAGGGTTCGCCATTCCAGCCACTTTACTAGCAATCTCCCTACTTGGAGCATCAGCACCTTTAACCTCCTGTTCCGTACAGGTTGCTATTTGTCCTGAGGATGAACGGGAAGACGGGGAACCAATGAGAGACTAGCTCTTGGTGTTGGGACAGGCACAGGTCACTCTATTTTCCCATCAGGAAGAAGAATTAACCACAGGCTCAGCCTGCCCCCCGGAACCAGAACAGGGCCTGAAGCCATCCTGCGCTTTTGCGGCCAGCTCCCGAAAAAGCGAGTTGTAAAATGGAGCTTCAGGGCACTGCAATTCACAAACCTGCACAGTTATAAATGATAACTCTCGTCCACAAATATATTGAGGGAAGGCAAAGACGAGGAATTGAAATCAAGGCAGAATTGCAGGAAACAGATTTCAGGAGGTAGATTCGAATCGCCTTTAAAGCACATGAAAAGCGGCAAAACGTTGACAATGATGCCCTTGGCCAAAAAGGGCGTATGCGTTTTTTCCTGAATATATTCAGGAAAAAACGCATACGCCCTTTTTGGCCAACCAAGCAACCTGGAAAGGCAAATCAGCGCTACAAAGAAATCTCGCTTCCCATCGGTCAAAAGGGCCATGCTGAAAAAAGTGTCAAAACCAGAAATGCAGGACAGGCCATGGAGAAATGGGAGCCTTGCTACACGGATGGGCGGGATGTAAATTGCCAACAGCCACTCTGGAGAAGTGTACGGTGTGTCCTGAAACATCTAAAAAACACAGCTTAGAGAGCCTAGGGCACTTCCACGCATGGGGGTATAAAGTGGGAAAATTAAAAATCAGCAAGACACAAGCACCCCAAAGTTTAGGGCTGCTCTGTTGACAAGGACCTCCACTTCATTCCACCTTAAATATCCCAGGAAAGCGAAAAATGGATAAAAAATTTGAGGTCCATATGTACAATGGATTATCACTCAGCCATGAAATCAATGTCATAAGGCTAGTAGCAGCATGATGAGTGGATTTAGGTCCGACGATTCTAAGTGACATAAGTCACACAGAAAAGGACACTTCTCATAAGGTGTCACTTATAGAGGGAATGTAAAAACCGTTACACTTGAACTGAATTACAAAACAGAACAGAGTCACACATGCAGAAAACACACTATGGCTGCTTAACGGGAAAGGTGAGGTGGGGTGATACATAAAACAAGAGTTTCAAATTAGCTCAGATACCGTTCCATAAACCCAATATGTAACAGACAAGCCCTACTCCTTGCTCAGAGAACTGGACTCAACACGCCCGATTCACCGCAAAAGAATATATCTGACTAGTAATAATCTTAAAACCTATGTATTGATATCTCTCTGTTAGTGTGTCAAGTGGGTGTAAAGTGGCATAAACAACGCCGTGAAAAGCAGCTAAACCCCATTATAAAAATAAATTACTTTTCAAAACCCATGAAACAAAGACAGTGAAAGAGAGAGAAATTCTTACACAATTCGTTCAGTGGCTGTGATGCAACCTGGATTGACCATATCTAGACCCACAGCTGGATGAGACATAAGGGTGGACACTCTTGGGGCTGAGAGGTTTGGTGAGGTTGGGTGAGCAAACGCAGACCCTTTAAAGTAATACTGCGTGCTACCCATCGCATGGGTCCCAAATCTCCAGGTTCCAGGGCATCTTCCTACATCGAAAACATGCATGAGAAACCCAGAAGATGGTACACCGTGTGATGGGGAAAGGTTTCTAAAATGCACCTCATTTCTCATCTCCTTGTGCTAGGGTTCGCCATTCCAGCCACTTTACTAGCAATCTCCCTACTTGGAGCATCAGCACCTTTAACCTCCTGTTCCGTACAGGTTGCTATTTGTCCTGAGGATGAACGGGAAGACGGGGAACCAATGAGAGACTAGCTCTTGGTGTTGGGACAGGCACAGGTCACTCTATTTTCCCATCAGGAAGAAGAATTAACCACAGGCTCAGCCTGCCCCCCGGAACCAGAACAGGGCCTGAAGCCATCCTGCGCTTTTGCGGCCAGCTCCCGAAAAAGCGAGTTGTAAAATGGAGCTTCAGGGCACTGCAATTCACAAACCTGCACAGTTATAAATGATAACTCTCGTCCACAAATATATTGAGGGAAGGCAAAGACGAGGAATTGAAATCAAGGGAGAATTGCAGGAAACAGATTTCAGGAGGTAGATTCGAATCGCCTTTAAAGCACATGAAAAGCGGCAAAACGTTGACAATGATGCCCTTGGCCAAAAAGGGCGTATGCGTTTTTTCCTGAATATATTCAGGAAAAAACGCATACGCCCTTTTTGGCCAACCAAGCCACCTGGAAAGGAAAATCAGCGCTACAAAGAAGTCTCGCTTTCCATCGGTCAAAAGGGCCATGCTGAAAAAAGTGTCAAAACCAGAAATGCAGGACAGGCCATGGAGAAATGGGAGCCTTGCTACACTGATGGGCGGGATGTAAATTGCCAACAGCCACTCTGGAGAAGTGTACGGTGTGTCCTGAAACATCTAAAAAACACAGCTTAGAGAGCATAGGGCACTTCCACGCATGGGGGTATAAAGTGGGAAAATTAAAAATCAGCAAGACACAAGCACCCCAAAGTTTAGGGCTGCTCTGTTGACAAGGACCTCCACTTCATTCCACCTTAAATATCCCAGGAAAGCGAAAAATGGATAAAAAATTTGAGGTCCATATGTACAATGGATTATCACTCAGCCATGAAATCAATGTCATAAGGCTAGTAGCAGCATGATGAGTGGATTTACGTCCGACGATTCTAAGTGACATAAGTCACACAGAAAAGGACACTTCTCATAAGGTGTCACTTATAGAGGGAATGTAAAAACCGTTACACTTGAACTGAATTACAAAACAGAACAGAGTCACACATGCAGAAAACACACTATGGCTGCTTAACGGGAAAGGTGAGGTGGGGTGATACATAAAACAAGAGTTTCAAATTAGCTCAGATACCGTTCCATAAACCCAATATGTAACAGACAAGACCTACTCCTTGCTCAGAGAACTGGACTCAACACGCCCGATTCACCGCACAAGAATATATCTGACTAGTAATAATCTTAAAACCTATGTATTGATATCTCTCTGTTAGTGTGTCAAGTGGGTGTAAAGCAGCATAAACACAGCCGTGAAAAGCAGCTAAACCCCATTATAAAAATAAATTACTTTTCAAAACCCATGAAACAAAGACAGTGAAAGAGAGAGAAATTCTTACACAATTCGTTCAGGGTCTGTGATGCAACCTGGATTGACCATATCTAGACCCACAGCTGGATGAGACATAAGGGTGGACACTCTTGGGGCTGAGAGGTTTGGTGAGGTTGGGTGAGCAAATGCAGACCCTTTAAAGTAATACTGCGTGCTACCCATCGCATGGGTCCCAAATCTCCAGGTTCAAGGGCATCTTCCTACATCGAAAACATGCATGAGAAACCCAGAAGATGGTACACCGTGTGATGGGGAAAGGTTTCTAAAACGCACCTCATTTCTCATCTCCTTGTGCTCGGGTTCGACATTCCAGCCACTTTACTAGCAATCTCCCTACTTGGAGCATCAGCACCTTTAACCTCCTGTTCCGTACAGGTTGCTATTTGTCCTGAGGATGAACGGGAAGACGGGGAACCAATGAGAGACTAGCTCTTGGTGTTGGGACAGGCACAGGTCACTCTACTTTCCCATCAGGAAGAAGAATTAACCACAGGCTCAGCCTGCCCCCCGGAACCAGAACAGGGCCTGAAGCCATCCTGCGCTTTTGCGGCCAGCTTCCGAAAAAGCGAGTTGTAAAATGGAGCTTCAGGGCACTGCAATTCACAAACCTGCACAGTTATAAATGATAACTCTCGTCCACAAATATATTGAGGGAAGGCAAAGACGAGGAATTGAAATCAAGGCAGAATTGGAGGAAACAGATTTCAGGAGGTAGATTCGAATCGCCTTTAAAGCACATGAAAAGCGGCAAAACGTTGACAATGATGCCCTTGGCCAAAAAGGGCGTATGCGTTTTTTCCTGAATATATTCAGGAAAAAACGCATACGCCCTTTTTGGCCAACCAAGCAACCTGGAAAGGCAAATCAGCGCTACAAAGAAGTCTCGCTTCCCATCGGTCAAAAGGGCCATGCTGAAAAAAGTGTCAAAACCAGAAATGCAGGACAGGCCATGGAGAAATGGGAGCCTTGCTACACTGATGAGCGGGATGTAAATTGCCAACAGCCACTCTGGAGAAGTGTACGGTGTGTCCTGAAACATCTAAAAAACACAGCTTAGAGAGCATAGGGCACTTCCACGCATGGGGGTATAAAGTGGGAAAATTAAAAATCAGCAAGACACAAGCACCCCAAAGTTTAGGGCTGCTCTGTTGACAAGGACCTCCACTTCATTCCACCTTAAATATCCCAGGAAAGCGAAAAATGGATAAAAAATTTGAGGTCCATATGTACAATGGATTATCACTCAGCCATGAAATCAATGTCATAAGGCTAGTAGCAGCATGATGAGTGGATTTAGGTCTGACGATTCTAAGTGACATAAGTCACACAGAAAAGGACACTTCTCATAAGGTGTCACTTATAGAGGGAATGTAAAAACCGTTACACTTGAACTGAATTACAAAACAGAACAGAGTCACACATGCAGAAAACACACTATGGCTGCTTAACGGGAAAGGTGAGGTGGGGTGATACATAAAACAAGAGTTTCAAATTAGCTCAGATACCGTTCCATAAACCCAATATGTAACAGACAAGACCTACTCCTTGCTCAGAGAACTGGACTCAACACGCCCGATTCACCGCACAAGAATATATCTGACTAGTAATAATCTTAAAACCTATGTATTGATATCTCTCTGTTAGTGTGTCAAGTGGGTGTAAGGCAGCATAAACACAGCCGTGAAAAGCAGCTAAACCCCATTATAAAAATAAATTACTTTTCAAAACCCATGAAACAAAGACAGTGAAAGAGAGAGAAATTCTTACACAATTCGTTCAGGGTCTGTGATGCAACCTGGATTGACCATATCTAGACCCACAGCTGGATGAGACATAAGGGTGGACACTCTTGGGGCTGAGAGGTTTGGTGAGGTTGGGTGAGCAAACGCAGACCCTTTAAAGTAATACTGCGTGCTACCCATCGCATGGGTCCCAAATCTCCAGGTTCAAGGGCATCTTCCTACATCGAAAACATGCATGAGAAACCCAGAAGATGGTACACCGTGTGATGGGGAAAGGTTTCTAAAACGCACCTCATTTCTCATCTCCTTGTGCTCGGGTTCGCCATTCCAGCCACTTTACTAGCAATCTCCCTACTTGGAGCATCAGCACCTTTAACCTCCTGTTCCGTACAGGTTGCTATTTGTCCTGAGGATGAACGGGAAGACGGGGAACCAATGAGAGACTAGCTCTTGGTGTTGGGACAGGCACAGGTCACTCTATTTTCCCATCAGGAAGAAGAATTAACCACAGGCTCAGCCTGCCCCCCGGAACCAGAACAGGGCCTGAAGCCATCCTGCGCTTTTGCGGCCAGCTCCCGAAAAAGCGAGTTGTAAAATGGAGCTTCAGGACACTGCAATTCACAAACCTGCACAGTTATAAATGATAACTCTCGTCCACAAATATATTGAGGGAAGGCAAAGACGAGGAATTGAAATCAAGGCAGAATTGCAGGACACAGATTTCAGGAGGTAGATTCGAATCGCCTTTAAAGCACATGAAAAGCGGCAAAACGTTGACAATGATGCCCTTGGCCAAAAAGGGCGTATGCGTTTTTTCCTGAATATATTCAGGAAAAAACGCATACGCCCTTTTTGGTCAACCAAGCAACCTGGAAAGGCAAATCAGCGCTACAAAGAAGTCTCGCTTCCCATCGGTCAAAAGGGCCATGCTGAAAAAAGTGTCAAAACCAGAAATGCAGGACAGGCCATGGAGAAATGGGAGCCTTGCTACACTGATGGGCGGGATGTAAATTGCCAACAGCCACTCTGGAGAAGTGTACGGTGTGTCCTGAAACATCTAAAAAACACAGCTTAGAGAGCATAGGGCACTTCCACGCATGGGGGTATAAAGTGGGAAAATAAAAAATCAGCAAGACACAAGCACCCCAAAGTTTAGGGCTGCTCTGTTGACAAGGACCTCCACTTCATTCCACCTTAAATATCCCAGGAAAGCGAAAAATGGATAAAAAATTTGAGGTCCATATGTACAATGGATTATCACTCAGCCATGAAATCAATGTCATAAGGCTAGTAGCAGCATGATGAGTGGATTTAGGTACGACGATTCTAAGTGACATAAGTCACACAGAAAAGGACACTTCTCATAAGGTGTCACTTATAGAGGGAATGTAAAAACCGTTACACTTGAACTGAATTACAAAACAGAACAGAGTCACACATGCAGAAAACACACTATGGCTGCTTAACGGGAAAGGTGAGGTGGGGTGATACATAAAACGAGAGTTTCAAATTAGCTCAGATACCGTTCCATAAACCCAATATGTAACAGACAAGACCTACTCCTTGCTCAGAGAACTGGACTCAACACGCCCGATTCACCGCACAAGAATATATCTGACTAGTAATAATCTTAAAACCTATGTATTGATATCTCTCTGTTAGTGTGTCAAGTGGGTGTAAAGCAGCATAAACACAGCCGTGAAAAGCAGCTAAACCCCATTATAAAAATAAATTACTTTTCAAAACCCATGAAACAAAGACAGTGAAAGAGAGAGAAATTCTTACACAATTCGTTCAGGGTCTGTGATGCAACCTGGATAGACCATATCTAGACCCACAGCTAGATGAGACATAAGGGTGGACACCCTTGGGGCTGAGAGGTTTGGTGAGGTTGGGTGAGCAAATGCAGACCCTTTAAAGTAATACTGCGTGCTACCCATCGCATGGGTCCCAAATCTCCAGGTTCAAGGGCATCTTCCTACATCGAAAACATGCATGAGAAACCCAGAAGATGGTACACCGTGTGATGGGGAAAGGTTTCTAAAACGCACCTCATTTCTCATCTCCTTGTGCTCGGGTTCGACATTCCAGCCACTTTACTAGCAATCTCCCTACTTGGAGCATCAGCACCTTTAACCTCCTGTTCCGTACAGGTTGCTATTTGTCCTGAGGATGAACGGGAAGACGGGGAACCAATGAGAGACTAGCTCTTGGTGTTGGGACAGGCACAGGTCACTCTACTTTCCCATCAGGAAGAAGAATTAACCACAGGCTCAGCCTGCCCCCCGGAACCAGAACAGGGCCTGAAGCCATCCTGCGCTTTTGCGGCCAGCTCCCGAAAAAGCGAGTTGTAAAATGGAGCTTCAGGGCACTGCAATTCACAAACCTGCACAGTTATAAATGATAACTCTCGTCCACAAATATATTGAGGGAAGGCAAAGACGAGGAATTGAAATCAAGGCAGAATTGGAGGAAACAGATTTCAGGAGGTAGATTCGAATCGCCTTTAAAGCACATGAAAAGCGGCAAAACGTTGACAATGATGCCCTTGGCCAAAAAGGGCGTATGCGTTTTTTCCTGAATATATTCAGGAAAAAACGCATACGCCCTTTTTGGCCAACCAAGCAACCTGGAAAGGCAAATCAGCGCTACAAAGAAGTCTCGCTTCCCATCGGTCAAAAGGGCCATGCTGAAAAAAGTGTCAAAACCAGAAATGCAGGACAGGCCATGGAGAAATGGGAGCCTTGCTACACTGATGGGCGGGATGTAAATTGCCAAGCAGCCACTCTGGAGAAGTGTACGGTGTGTCCTGAAACATCTAAAAAACACAGCTTAGAGAGCATAGGGCACTTCCACGCATGGGGGTATAAAGTGGGAAAATTAAAAATCAGCAAGACACAAGCACCCCAAAGTTTAGGGCTGCTCTGTTGACAAGGACCTCCACTTCATTCCACCTTAAATATCCCAGGAAAGCGAAAAATGGATAAAAAATTTGAGGTCCATATGTACAATGGATTATCACTCAGCCATGAAATCAATGTCATAAGGCTAGTAGCAGCATGATGAGTGGATTTACGTCCGACGATTTTAAGTGACATAAGTCACACAGAAAAGGACACTTCTCATAAGGTGTCACTTATAGAGGGAATGTAAAAACCGTTACACTTGAACTGAATTACAAAACAGAACAGAGTCACACATGCAGAAAACACACTATGGCTGCTTAACGGGAAAGGTGAGGTGGGGTGATACATAAAACAAGAGTTTCAAATTAGCTCAGATACCGTTCCATAAACCCAATATGTAACAGACAAGACCTACTCCTTGCTCAGAGAACTGGACTCAACACGCCCGATTCACCGCACAAGAATATATCTGACTAGTAATAATCTTAAAACCTATGTATTGATATCTCTCTGTTAGTGTGTCAAGTGGGTGTAAAGCAGCATAAACACAGCCGTGAAAAGCAGCTAAACCCCATTATAAAAATAAATTACTTTTCAAAACCCATGAAACAAAGACAGTGAAAGAGAGAGAAATTCTTACACAATTCGTTCAGGGTCTGTGATGCAACCTGGATTGACCATATCTAGACCCACAGCTGGATGAGACATAAGGGTGGACACTCTTGGGGCTGAGAGGTTTGGTGAGGTTGGGTGAGCAAACGCAGACCCTTTAAAGTAATACTGCGTGCTACCCATCGCATGGGTCCCAAATCTCCAGGTTCAAGGGCATCTTCCTACATCGAAAACATGCATGAGAAACCCAGAAGATGGTACACCGTGTGATGGGGAAAGGTTTCTAAAACGCACCTCATTTCTCATCTCCTTGTGCTCGGGTTCGCCATTCCAGACACTTTACTAGCAATCTCCCTACTTGGAGCATCAGCACCTTTAACCTCCTGTTCCGTACAGGTTGCTATTTGTCCTGAGGATGAACGGGAAGACGGAGAACCAATGAGAGACTAGCTCTTGGTGTTGGGACAGGCACAGGTCACTCTATTTTCCCATCAGGAAGAAGAATTAACCACAGGCTCAGCCTGCCCCCCGGAACCAGAACAGGGCCTGAAGCCATCCTGCGCTTTTGCGGCCAGCTCCCGAAAAAGAGAGTTGTAAAACGGAGCTTCAGGGCACTGCAATTCACAAACCTGCACAGTTATAAATGATAACTCTCGTCCACAAATATATTGAGGGAAGGCAAAGACGAGGAATTGAAATCAAGGCAGAATTGCAGGAAACAGATTTCAGGAGGTAGATTCGAATCGCCTTTAAAGCACATGAAAAGCGGCAAAACGTTGACAATGATGCCCTTGGCCAAAAAGGGCGTATGCGTTTTTTCCTGAATATATTCAGGAAAAAACGCATACGCCCTTTTTGGCCAACCAAGCAACCTGGAAAGGCAAATCAGCGCTACAAAGAAATCTCGCTTCCCATCGGTCAAAAGGGCCATGCTGAAAAAAGTGTCAAAACCAGAAATGCAGGACAGGCCATGGAGAAATGGGAGCCTTGCTACACGGATGGGCGGGATGTAAATTGCCAACAGCCACTCTGGAGAAGTGTACGGTGTGTCCTGAAACATCTAAAAAACACAGCTTAGAGAGCCTAGGGCACTTCCACGCATGGGGGTATAAAGTGGGAAAATTAAAAATCAGCAAGACACAAGCACCCCAAAGTTTAGGGCTGCTCTGTTGACAAGGACCTCCACTTCATTCCACCTTAAATATCCCAGGAAAGCGAAAAATGGATAAAAAATTTGAGGTCCATATGTACAATGGATTATCACTCAGCCATGAAATCAATGTCATAAGGCTAGTAGCAGCATGATGAGTGGATTTAGGTCTGACGATTCTAAGTGACATAAGTCACACAGAAAAGGACACTTCTCATAAGGTGTCACTTATAGAGGGAATGTAAAAACCGTTACACTTGAACTGAATTACAAAACAGAACAGAGTCACACATGCAGAAAACACACTATGGCTGCTTAACGGGAAAGGTGAGGTGGGGTGATACATAAAACAAGAGTTTCAAATTAGCTCAGATACCGTTCCATAAACCCAATATGTAACAGACAAGACCTACTCCTTGCTCAGAGAACTGGACTCAACACGCCCGATTCACCGCACAAGAATATATCTGACTAGTAATAATCTTAAAACCTATGTATTGATATCTCTCTGTTAGTGTGTCAAGTGGGTGTAAAGCGGCATAAACAACGCCGTGAAAAGCAGCTAAACCCCATTATAAAAATAAATTACTTTTCAAAACCCATGAAACAAAGACAGTGAAAGAGAGAGAAATTCTTACACAATTCGTTCAGGGTCTGTGATGCAACCTGGATTGACCATATCTAGACCCACAGCTGGATGAGACATAAGGGTGGACACTCTTGGGGCTGAGAGGTTTGGTGAGGTTGGGTGAGCAAACGCAGACCCTTTAAAGTAATACTGCGTGCTACCCATCGCATGGGTCCCAAATCTCCAGGTTCAAGGGCATCTTCCTACATCGAAAACATGCATGAGAAACCCAGAAGATGGTACACCGTGTGATGGGGAAAGGTTTCTAAAACGCACCTCATTTCTCATCTCCTTGTGCTCGGGTTCGCCATTCCAGCCACTTTACTAGCAATCTCCCTACTTGGAGCATCAGCACCTTTAACCTCCTGTTCCGTACAGGTTGCTATTTGTCCTGAGGATGAACGGGAAGACGGGGAACCAATGAGAGACTAGCTCTTGGTGTTGGGACAGGCACAGGTCACTCTATTTTCCCATCAGGAAGAAGAATTAACCACAGGCTCAGCCTGCCCCCCGGAACCAGAACAGGGCCTGAAGCCATCCTGCGCTTTTGCGGCCAGCTCCGGAAAAAGCGAGTTGTAAAATGGAGCTTCAGGGCACTGCAATTCACAAACCTGCACAGTTATAAATGATAACTCTCGTCCACAAATATATTGAGGGAAGGCAAAGACGAGGAATTGAAATCAAGGCAGAATTGGAGGAAACAGATTTCAGGAGGTAGATTCGAATCGCCTTTAAAGCACATGAAAAGCGGCAAAACGTTGACAATGATGCCCTTGGCCAAAAAGGGCGTATGCGTTTTTTCCTGAATATATTCAGGAAAAAACGCATACGCCCTTTTTGGCCAACCAAGCAACCTGGAAAGGCAAATCAGCGCTACAAAGAAGTCTCGCTTCCCATCGGTCAAAAGGGCCATGCTGAAAAAAGTGTCAAAACCAGAAATGCAGGACAGGCCATGGACAAATGGGAGCCTTGCTACACTGATGAGCGGGATGTAAATTGCCAACAGCCACTCTGGAGAAGTGTACGGTGTGTCCTGAAACATCTAAAAAACACAGCTTAGAGAGCATAGGGCACTTCCACGCATGGGGGTATAAAGTGGGAAAATTAAAAATCAGCAAGACACAAGCACCCCAAAGTTTAGGGCTGCTCTGTTGACAAGGACCTCCACTTCATTCCACCTTAAATATCCCAGGAAAGCGAAAAATGGATAAAAAATTTGAGGTCCATATGTACAATGGATTATCACTCAGCCATGAAATCAATGTCATAAGGCTAGTAGCAGCATGATGAGTGGATTTAGGTCTGACGATTCTAAGTGACATAAGTCACACAGAAAAGGACACTTCTCATAAGGTGTCACTTATAGAGGGAATGTAAAAACCGTTACACTTGAACTGAATTACAAAACAGAACAGAGTCACACATGCAGAAAACACACTATGGCTGCTTAACGGGAAAGGTGAGGTGGGGTGATACATAAAACAAGAGTTTCAAATTAGCTCAGATACCGTTCCATAAACCCAATATGTAACAGACAAGACCTACTCCTTGCTCAGAGAACTGGACTCAACACGCCCGATTCACCGCACAAGAATATATCTGACTAGTAATAATCTTAAAACCTATGTATTGATATCTCTCTGTTAGTGTGTCAAGTGGGTGTAAAGCGGCATAAACAACGCCGTGAAAAGCAGCTAAACCCCATTATAAAAATAAATTACTTTTCAAAACCCATGAAACAAAGACAGTGAAAGAGAGAGAAATTCTTACACAATTCGTTCAGGGTCTGTGATGCAACCTGGATTGACCATATCTAGACCCACAGCTGGATGAGACATAAGGGTGGACACTCTTGGGGCTGAGAGGTTTGGTGAGGTTGGGTGAGCAAACGCAGACCCTTTAAAGTAATACTGCGTGCTACCCATCGCATGGGTCCCAAATCTCCAGGTTCAAGGGCATCTTCCTACATCGAAAACATGCATGAGAAACCCAGAAGATGGTACACCGTGTGATGGGGAAAGGTTTCTAAAACGCACCTCATTTCTCATCTCCTTGTGCTCGGGTTCGCCATTCCAGCCACTTTACTAGCAATCTCCCTACTTGGAGCATCAGCACCTTTAACCTCCTGTTCCGTACAGGTTGCTATTTGTCCTGAGGATGAACGGGAAGACGGGGAACCAATGAGAGACTAGCTCTTGGTGTTGGGACAGGCACAGGTCACTCTATTTTCCCATCAGGAAGAAGAATTAACCACAGGCTCAGCCTGCCCCCCGGAACCAGAACAGGGCCTGAAGCCATCCTGCGCTTTTGCGGCCAGCTCCCGAAAAAGCGAGTTGTAAAATGGAGCTTCAGGGCACTGCAATTCACAAACCTGCAGTTATAAATGATAACTCTCGTCCACAAATATATTGAGGGAAGGCAAAGACGAGGAATTGAAATCAAGGCAGAATTGCAGGACACAGATTTCAGGAGGTAGATTCGAATCGCCTTGAAAGCACATGAAAAGCGGCAAAACGTTGACAATGATGCCCTTGGCCAAAAAGGGCGTATGCGTTTTTTCCTGAATATATTCAGGAAAAAACGCATACGCCCTTTTTGGTCAACCAAGCAACCTGGAAAGGCAAATCAGCGCTACAAAGAAGTCTCGCTTCCCATCGGTCAAAAGGGCCATGCTGAAAAAAGTGTCAAAACCAGAAATGCAGGACAGGCCATGGAGAAATGGGAGCCTTGCTACACTGATGGGCGGGATGTAAATTGCCAACAGCCACTCTGGAGAAGTGTACGGTGTGTCCTGAAACATCTAAAAAACACAGCTTAGAGAGCATAGGGCACTTCCACGCATGGGGGTATAAAGTGGGAAAATAAAAAATCAGCAAGACACAAGCACCCCAAAGTTTAGGGCTGCTCTGTTGACAAGGACCTCCACTTCATTCCACCTTAAATATCCCAGGAAAGCGAAAAAAGGATAAAAAATTTGAGGTCCATATGTACAATGGATTATCACTCAGCCATGAAATCAATGTCATAAGGCTAGTAGCAGCATGATGAGTGGATTTAGGTACGACGATTCTAAGTGACATAAGTCACACAGAAAAGGACACTTCTCATAAGGTGTCACTTATAGAGGGAATGTAAAAACCGTTACACTTGAACTGAATTACAAAACAGAACAGAGTCAGACATGCAGAAAACACACTATGGCTGCTTAACGAGAAAGGTGAGGTGGGGTGATACATAAAACGAGAGTTTCAAATTAGCTCAGATACCGTTCCATAAACCCAATATGTAACAGACAAGACCTACTCCTTGCTCAGAGAACTGGACTCAACACGCCCGATTCACCGCACAAGAATATATCTGACTAGTAATAATCTTAAAACCTATGTATTGATATCTCTCTGTTAGTGTGTCAAGTGGGTGTAAAGCAGCATAAACACAGCCGTGAAAAGCAGCTAAACCCCATTATAAAAATAAATTACTTTTCAAAACCCATGAAACAAAGACAGTGAAAGAGAGAGAAATTCTTACACAATTCGTTCAGGGTCTGTGATGCAACCTGGATAGACCATATCTAGACCCACAGCTAGATGAGACATAAGGGTGGACACTCTTGGGGCTGAGAGGTTTGGTGAGGTTGGGTGAGCAAATGCAGACCCTTTAAAGTAATACTGCGTGCTACCCATCGCATGGGTCCCAAATCTCCAGGTTCAAGGGCATCTTCCTACATCGAAAACATGCATGAGAAACCCAGAAGATGGTACACCGTGTGATGGGGAAAGGTTTCTAAAACGCACCTCATTTCTCATCTCCTTGTGCTCGGGTTCGCCATTCCAGCCACTTTACTAGCAATCTCCCTACTTGGAGCATCAGCACCTTTAACCTCCTGTTCCGTACAGGTTGCTATTTGTCCTGAGGATGAACGGGAAGACGGGGAACCAATGAGAGACTAGCTCTTGGTGTTGGGACAGGCACAGGTCACTCTATTTTCCAATCAGGAAGAAGAATTAACCACAGGCTCAGCCTGCCCCCCGGAACCAGAACAGGGCCTGAAGCCATCCTTCGCTTTTGCGGCCAGCTCCCGAAAAAGCGAGTTGTAAAATGGAGTTTCAGGGCACTGCAATTCACAAACCTGCACAGTTATAAATGATAACTCTCGTCCACAAATATATTGAGGGAAGGCAAAGACGAGGAATTGAAATCAAGGCAGAATTGCAGGAAACAGATTTCAGGAGGTAGATTCGAATCGCCTTTAAAGCACATGAAAAGTGGCAAAACGTTGACAATGATGCCCTTGGCCAAAAAGGGCGTATGCGTTTTTTTTTGAATATATTCAGGAAAAAACGCATACGCCCTTTTTGGCCAACCAAGCAACCTGGAAAGGCAAATCAGAGCTACAAAGAAGTCTCGCTTCCCATCGGTCAAAAGGGCCATGCTGAAAAAAGTGTCAAAACCAGAAATGCAGGACAGGCCATGGAGAAATGGGAGCCTTGCTACACTGATGGGCGGGATGTAAATTGCCAAGCAGCCACTCTGGAGAAGTGTACGGTGTGTCCTGAAACATCTAAAAAACACAGCTTAGAGAGCATAGGGCACTTCCACGCATGGGGGTATAAAGTGGGAAAATTAAAAATCAGCAAGACACAAGCACCCCAAAGTTTAGGGCTGCTCTGTTGACAAGGACCTCCACTTCATTCCACCTTAAATATCCCAGGAAAGCGAAAAATGGATAAAAAATTTGAGGTCCATATGTACAATGGATTATCACTCAGCCATGAAATCAATGTCATAAGGCTAGTAGCAGCATGATGAGTGGATTTACGTCCGACGATTTTAAGTGACATAAGTCACACAGAAAAGGACACTTCTCATAAGGTGTCACTTATAGAGGGAATGTAAAAACCGTTACACTTGAACTGAATTACAAAACAGAACAGAGTCACACATGCAGAAAACACACTATGGCTGCTTAACGGGAAAGGTGAGGTGGGGTGATACATAAAACAAGAGTTTCAAATTAGCTCAGATACCGTTCCATAAACCCAATATGTAACAGACAAGACCTACTCCTTGCTCAGAGAACTGGACTCAACACGCCCGATTCACCGCACAAGAATATATCTGACTAGTAATAATCTTAAAACCTATGTATTGATATCTCTCTGTTAGTGTGTCAAGTGGGTGTAAAGCAGCATAAACACAGCCGTGAAAAGCAGCTAAACCCCATTATAAAAATAAATTACTTTTCAAAACCCATGAAACAAAGACAGTGAAAGAGAGAGAAATTCTTACACAATTCGTTCAGGGTCTGTGATGCAACCTGGATTGACCATATCTAGACCCACAGCTGGATGAGACATAAGGGTGGACACTCTTGGGGCTGAGAGGTTTGGTGAGGTTGGGTGAGCAAACGCAGACCCTTTAAAGTAATACTGCGTGCTACCCATCGCATGGGTCCCAAATCTCCAGGTTCAAGGGCATCTTCCTACATCGAAAACATGCATGAGAAACCCAGAAGATGGTACACCGTGTGATGGGGAAAGGTTTCTAAAACGCACCTCATTTCTCATCTCCTTGTGCTCGGGTTCGCCATTCCAGACACTTTACTAGCAATCTCCCTACTTGGAGCATCAGCACCTTTAACCTCCTGTTCCGTACAGGTTGCTATTTGTCCTGAGGATGAACGGGAAGACGGAGAACCAATGAGAGACTAGCTCTTGGTGTTGGGACAGGCACAGGTCACTCTATTTTCCCATCAGGAAGAAGAATTAACCACAGGCTCAGCCTGCTCCCCGGAACCAGAACAGGGCCTGAAGCCATCCTGCGCTTTTGCGGCCAGCTCCCGAAAAAGCGAGTTGTAAAATGGAGCTTCAGGGCACTGCAATTCACAAACCTGCACAGTTATAAATGATAACTCTCGTCCACAAATATATTGAGGGAAGGCAAAGACGAGGAATTGAAATCAAGGCAGAATTGCAGGAAACAGATTTCAGGAGGTAGATTCGAATCGCCTTTAAAGCACATGAAAAGCGGCAAAACGTTGACAATGATGCCCTTGGCCAAAAAGGGCGTATGCGTTTTTTCCTGAATATATTCAGGAAAAAACGCATACGCCCTTTTTGGCCAACCAAGCAACCTGGAAAGGCAAATCAGAGCTAGAAAGAAGTCTCGCTTCCCATCGGTCAAAAGGGCCATGCTGAAAAAAGTGTCAAAACCAGAAATGCAGGACAGGCCATGGAGAAATGGGAGCCTTGCTACACTGATGGGCGGGATGTAAATTGCCAAGCAGCCACTCTGGAGAAGTGTACGGTGTGTCCTGAAACATCTAAAAAACACAGCTTAGATAGCATAGGGCACTTCCACGCATGGGGGTATAAAGTGGGAAAATTAAAAATCAGCAAGACACAAGCACCCCAAAGTTTAGGGCTGCTCTGTTGACAAGGACCTCCACTTCATTCCACCTTAAATATCCCAGGAAAGCGAAAAATGGATAAAAAATTTGAGGTCCATATGTACAATGGATTATCACTCAGCCATGAAATCAATGTCATAAGGCTAGTAGCAGCATGATGAGTGGATTTAGGTCCAACGATTCTAAGTGACATAAGTCACACAGAAAAGGACACTTCTCATAAGGTGTCACTTATAGAGGGAATGTAAAAACCGTTACACTTGAACTGAATTACAAAACAGAACAGAGTCACACATGCAGAAACCACACTATGGCTGCTTAACGGGAAAGGTGAGGTGGGGTGATACATAAAACAAGAGTTTCAAATTAGCTCAGATACCGTTCCATAAACCCAATATGTAACAGACAAGACCTACTCCTTGCTCAGAGAACTGGACTCAACACGCCCGATTAACCGCAAAAGAATATATCTGACTAGTAATAATCTTAAAACCTATGTATTGATATCTCTCTGTTAGTGTGTCAAGTGGGTGTAAAGCGGCATAAACAACGCCGTGAAAAGCAGCTAAACCCCATTATAAAAATAAATTACTTTTCAAAACCCATGAAACAAAGACAGTGAAAGAGAGAGAAATTCTTACACAATTCGTTCAGGGGCTGTGATGCAACCTGGATTGACCATATCTAGACCCACAGCTGGATGAGACATAAGGGTGGACACTCTTGGGGCTGAGAGGTTTGGTGAGGTTGGGTGAGCAAACGCAGACCCTTTAAAGTAATACTGCGTGCTACCCATCGCATGGGTCCCAAATCTCCAGGTTCAAGGGCATCTTCCTACATCGAAAACATGCATGAGAAACCCAGAAGATGGTACACCGTGTGATGGGGAAAGGTTTCTAAAATGCACCTCATTTCTCATCTCCTTGTGCTAGGGTTCGCCATTCCAGCCACTTTACTAACAATCTCCCTACTTGGAGCATCAGCACCTTTAACCTCCTGTTCCGTACAGGTTGCTATTTGTCCTGAGGATGAACGGGAAGACGGGGAACCAATGAGAGACTAGCTCTTGGTGTTGGGACAGGCACAGGTCACTCTATTTTCCCATCAGGAAGAAGAATTAACCACAGGCTCAGCCTGCCCCCCGGAACCAGAACAGGGCCTGAAGCCATCCTGCGCTTTTGCGGCCAGCTCCCGAAAAAGCGAGTTGTAAAATGGAGCTTCAGGGCACTGCAATTCACAAACCTGCACAGTTATAAATGATAACTCTCGTCCACAAATATATTGAGGGAAGGCAAAGACGAGGAATTGAAATCAAGGCAGAATTGCAGGAAACAGATTTCAGGAGGTAGATTCGAATCACCTTTAAAGCACATGAAAAGCGGCAAAACGTTGACAATGATGCCCTTGGCCAAAAAGGGCGTATGCGTTTTTTCCTGAATATATTCAGGAAAAAACGCATACGCCCTTTTTGGCCAACCAAGCAACCTGGAAAGGCAAATCAGCGCTACAAAGAAGTCTCGCTTTCCATCGGTCAAAAGGGCCATGCTGAAAAAAGTGTCAAAACCAGAAATGCAGGACAGGCCATGGAGAAATGGGAGCCTTGCTACACTGATGGGCGGGATGTAAATTGCCAACAGCCACTCTGGAGAAGTGTACGGTGTGTCCTGAAACATCTAAAAAACACAGCTTAGAGAGCATAGGGCACTTCCACGCATGGGGGTATAAAGTGGGAAAATTAAAAATCAGCAAGACACAAGCACCCCAAAGTTTAGGGCTGCTCTGTTGACAAGGACCTCCACTTCATTCCACCTTAAATATCCCAGGAAAGCGAAAAATGGATAAAAAATTTGAGGTCCATATGTACAATGGATTATCACTCAGCCATGAAATCAATGTCATAAGGCTAGTAGCAGCATGATGAGTGGATTTACGTCCGACGATTTTAAGTGACATAAGTCACACAGAAAAGGACACTTCTCATAAGGTGTCACTTATAGAGGGAATGTAAAAACCGTTACACTTGAACTGAATTACAAAACAGAACAGAGTCACACATGCAGAAAACACACTATGGCTGCTTAACGGGAAAGGTGAGGTGGGGTGATACATAAAACAAGAGTTTCAAATTAGCTCAGATACCGTTCCATAAACCCAATATGTAACAGACAAGACCTACTCCTTGCTCAGAGAACTGGACTCAACACGCCCGATTCACCGCACAAGAATATATCTGACTAGTAATAATCTTAAAACCTATGTATTGATATCTCTCTGTTAGTGTGTCAAGTGGGTGTAAAGCAGCATAAACACAGCCGTGAAAAGCAGCTAAACCCCATTATAAAAATAAATTACTTTTCAAAACCCATGAAACAAAGACAGTGAAAGAGAGAGAAATTCTTACACAATTCGTTCAGGGTCTGTGATGCAACCTGGATTGACCATATCTAGACCCACAGCTGGATGAGACATAAGGGTGGACACTCTTGGGGCTGAGAGGTTTGGTGAGGTTGGGTGAGCAAACGCAGACCCTTTAAAGTAATACTGCGTGCTACCCATCGCATGGGTCCCAAATCTCCAGGTTCAAGGGCATCTTCCTACATCGAAAACATGCATGAGAAACCCAGAAGATGGTACACCGTGTGATGGGGAAAGGTTTCTAAAACGCACCTCATTTCTCATCTCCTTGTGCTCGGGTTCGCCATTCCAGACACTTTACTAGCAATCTCCCTAATTGGAGCATCAGCACCTTTAACCTCCTGTTCCGTACAGGTTGCTATTTGTCCTGAGGATGAACGGGAAGACGGAGAACCAATGAGAGACTAGCTCTTGGTGTTGGGACAGGCACAGGTCACTCTATTTTCCCATCAGGAAGAAGAATTAACCACAGGCTCAGCCTGCCCCCCGGAACCAGAACAGGGCCTGAAGCCATCCTGCGCTTTTGCGGCCAGCTCCCGAAAAAGCGAGTTGTAAAACGGAGCTTCAGGGCACTGCAATTCACAAACCTGCACAGTTATAAATGATAACTCTCGTCCACAAATATATTGAGGGAAGGCAAAGACGAGGAATTGAAATCAAGGCAGAATTGCAGGAAACAGATTTCAGGAGGTAGATTCGAATCGCCTTTAAAGCACATGAAAAGCGGCAAAACGTTGACAATGATGCCCTTGGTCAAAAAGGGCGTATGCGTTTTTTCCTGAATATATTCAGGAAAAAACGCATACGCCCTTTTTGGCCAACCAAGCAACCTGGAAAGGCAAATCAGCGCTACAAAGAAATCTCGCTTCCCATCGGTCAAAAGGGCCATGCTGAAAAAAGTGTCAAAACCAGAAATGCAGGACAGGCCATGGAGAAATGGGAGCCTTGCTACACGGATGGGCGGGATGTAAATTGCCAACAGCCACTCTGGAGAAGTGTACGGTGTGTCCTGAAACATCTAAAAAACACAGCTTAGAGAGCATAGGGCACTTCCACGCATGGGGGTATAAAGTGGGAAAATTAAAAATCAGCAAGACACAAGCACCCCAAAGTTTAGGGCTGCTCTGTTGACAAGGACCTCCACTTCATTCCACCTTAAATATCCCAGGAAAGCGAAAAATGGATAAAAAATTTGAGGTCCATATGTACAATGGATTATCACTCAGCCATGAAATCAATGTCATAAGGCTAGTAGCAGCATGATGAGTGGATTTAGGTCCGACGATTCTAAGTGACATAAGTCACACAGAAAAGGACACTTCTCATAAGGTGTCACTTATAGAGGGAATGTAAAAACCGTTACACTTGAACTGAATTACAAAACAGAACAGAGTCACACATGCAGAAAACACACTATGGCTGCTTAACGGGAAAGGTGAGGTGGGGTGATACATAAAACAAGAGTTTCAAATTAGCTCAGATACCGTTCCATAAACCCAATATGTAACAGACAAGCCCTACTCCTTGCTCAGAGAACTGGACTCAACACGCCCGATTCACCGCAAAAGAATATATCTGACTAGTAATAATCTTAAAACCTATGTATTGATATCTCTCTGTTAGTGTGTCAAGTGGGTGTAAAGCGGCATAAACAACGCCGTGAAAAGCAGCTAAACCCCATTATAAAAATAAATTACTTTTCAAAACCCATGAAACAAAGACAGTGAAAGAGAGAGAAATTCTTACACAATTCGTTCAGTGGCTGTGATGCAACCTGGATTGACCATATCTAGACCCACAGCTGGATGAGACATAAGGGTGGACACTCTTGGGGCTGAGAGGTTTGGTGAGGTTGGGTGAGCAAACGCAGACCCTTTAAAGTAATACTGCGTGCTACCCATCGCATGGGTCCCAAATCTCCAGGTTCCAGGGCATCTTCCTACATCGAAAACATGCATGAGAAACCCAGAAGATGGTACACCGTGTGATGGGGAAAGGTTTCTAAAATGCACCTCATTTCTCATCTCCTTGTGCTAGGGTTCGCCATTCCAGCCACTTTACTAGCAATCTCCCTACTTGGAGCATCAGCACCTTTAACCTCCTGTTCCGTACAGGTTGCTATTTGTCCTGAGGATGAACGGGAAGACGGGGAACCAATGAGAGACTAGCTCTTGGTGTTGGGACAGGCACAGGTCACTCTATTTTCCCATCAGGAAGAAGAATTAACCACAGGCTCAGCCTGCCCCCCGGAACCAGAACAGGGCCTGAAGCCATCCTGCGCTTTTGCGGCCAGCTCCCGAAAAAGCGAGTTGTAAAATGGAGCTTCAGGGCACTGCAATTCACAAACCTGCACAGTTATAAATGATAACTCTCGTCCACAAATATATTGAGGGAAGGCAAAGACGAGGAATTGAAATCAAGGCAGAATTGCAGGAAACAGATTTCAGGAGGTAGATTCGAATCGCCTTTAAAGCACATGAAAAGCGGCAAAACGTTGACAATGATGCCCTTGGCCAAAAAGGGCGTATGCGTTTTTTCCTGAATATATTCAGGAAAAAACGCATACGCCATTTTTGGCCAACCAAGCCACCTGGAAAGGCAAATCAGCGCTACAAAGAAGTCTCGCTTTCCATCGGTCAAAAGGGCCATGCTGAAAAAATGTCAAAACCAGAAATGCAGGACAGGCCATGGAGAAATGGGAGCCTTGCTACACTGATGGGCGGGATGTAAATTGCCAACAGCCACTCTGGAGAAGTGTACGGTGTGTCCTGAAACATCTAAAAAACACAGCTTAGAGAGCATAGGGCACTTCCACGCATGGGGGTATAAAGTGGGAAAATTAAAAATCAGCAAGACACAAGCACCCCAAAGTTTAGGGCTGCTCTGTTGACAAGGACCTCCACTTCATTCCACCTTAAATATCCCAGGAAAGCGAAAAATGGATAAAAAATTTGAGGTCCATATGTACAATGGATTATCACTCAGCCATGAAATCAATGTCATAAGGCTAGTAGCAGCATGATGAGTGGATTTACGTCCGACGATTCTAAGTGACATAAGTCACACAGAAAAGGACACTTCTCATAAGGTGTCACTTATAGAGGGAATGTAAAAACCGTTACACTTGAACTGAATTACAAAACAGAACAGAGTCACACATGCAGAAAACACACTATGGCTGCTTAACGGGAAAGGTGAGGTGGGGTGATACATAAAACAAGAGTTTCAAATTAGCTCAGATACCGTTCCATAAACCCAATATGTAACAGACAAGACCTACTCCTTGCTCAGAGAACTGGACTCAACACGCCCGATTCACCGCACAAGAATATATCTGACTAGTAATAATCTTAAAACCTATGTATTGATATCTCTCTGTTAGTGTGTCAAGTGGGTGTAAAGCAGCATAAACACAGCCGTGAAAAGCAGCTAAACCCCATTATAAAAATAAATTACTTTTCAAAACCCATGAAACAAAGACAGTGAAAGAGAGAGAAATTCTTACACAATTCGTTCAGGGTCTGTGATGCAACCTGGATTGACCATATCTAGACCCACAGCTGGATGAGACATAAGGGTGGACACTCTTGGGGCTGAGAGGTTTGGTGAGGTTGGGTGAGCAAATGCAGACCCTTTAAAGTAATACTGCGTGCTACCCATCGCATGGGTCCCAAATCTCCAGGTTCAAGGGCATCTTCCTACATCGAAAACATGCATGAGAAACCCAGAAGATGGTACACCGTGTGATGGGGAAAGGTTTCTAAAACGCACCTCATTTCTCATCTCCTTGTGCTCGGGTTCGCCATTCCAGCCACTTTACTAGCAATCTCCCTACTTGGAGCATCAGCACCTTTAACCTCCTGTTCCGTACAGGTTGCTATTTGTCCTGAGGATGAACGGGAAGACGGGGAACCAATGAGAGACTAGCTCTTGGTGTTGGGACAGGCACAGGTCACTCTACTTTCCCATCAGGAAGAAGAATTAACCACAGGCTCAGCCTGCCCCCCGGAACCAGAACAGGGCCTGAAGCCATCCTGCGCTTTTGCGGCCAGCTCCCGAAAAAGCGAGTTGTAAAATGGAGCTTCAGGGCACTGCAATTCACAAACCTGCACAGTTATAAATGATAACTCTCGTCCACAAATATATTGAGGGAAGGCAAAGACGAGGAATTGAAATCAAGGCAGAATTGGAGGAAACAGATTTCAGGAGGTAGATTCGAATCGCCTTTAAAGCACATGAAAAGCGGCAAAACGTTGACAATGATGCCCTTGGCCAAAAAGGGCGTATGCGTTTTTTCCTGAATATATTCAGGAAAAAACGCATACGCCCTTTTTGGCCAACCAAGCAACCTGGAAAGGCAAATCAGCGCTACAAAGAAGTCTCGCTTCCCATCGGTCAAAAGGGCCATGCTGAAAAAAGTGTCAAAACCAGAAATGCAGGACAGGCCATGGAGAAATGGGAGCCTTGCTACACTGATGGGCGGGATGTAAATTGCCAACAGCCACTCTGGAGAAGTGTACGGTGTGTCCTGAAACATCTAAAAAACACAGCTTAGAGAGCATAGGGCACTTCCACGCATGGGGGTATAAAGTGGGAAAATTAAAAATCAGCAAGACACAAGCACCCCAAAGTTTAGGGCTGCTCTGTTGACAAGGACCTCCACTTCATTCCACCTTAAATATCCCAGGAAAGCGAAAAATGGATAAAAAATTTGAGGTCCATATGTACAATGGATTATCACTCAGCCATGAAATCAATGTCATAAGGCTAGTAGCAGCATGATGAGTGGATTTAGGTCTGACGATTCTAAGTGACATAAGTCACACAGAAAAGGACACTTCTCATAAGGTGTCACTTATAGAGGGAATGTAAAAACCGTTACACTTGAACTGAATTACAAAACAGAACAGAGTCACACATGCAGAAAACACACTATGGCTGCTTAACGGGAAAGGTGAGGTGGGGTGATACATAAAACAAGAGTTTCAAATTAGCTCAGATACCGTTCCATAAACCCAATATGTAACAGACAAGACCTACTCCTTGCTCAGAGAACTGGACTCAACACGCCCGATTCACCGCACAAGAATATATCTGACTAGTAATAATCTTAAAACCTATGTATTGATATCTCTCTGTTAGTGTGTCAAGTGGGTGTAAGGCAGCATAAACACAGCCGTGAAAAGCAGCTAAACCCCATTATAAAAATAAATTACTTTTCAAAACCCATGAAACAAAGACAGTGAAAGAGAGAGAAATTCTTACACAATTCGTTCAGGGTCTGTGATGCAACCTGGATTGACCATATCTAGACCCACAGCTGGATGAGACATAAGGGTGGACACTCTTGGGGCTGAGAGGTTTGGTGAGGTTGGGTGAGCAAACGCAGACCCTTTAAAGTAATACTGCGTGCTACCCATCGCATGGGTCCCAAATCTCCAGGTTCAAGGGCATCTTCCTACATCGAAAACATGCATGAGAAACCCAGAAGATGGTACACCGTGTGATGGGGAAAGGTTTCTAAAACGCACCTCATTTCTCATCTCCTTGTGCTCGGGTTCGCCATTCCAGCCACTTTACTAGCAATCTCCCTACTTGGAGCATCAGCACCTTTAACCTCCTGTTCCGTACAGGTTGCTATTTGTCCTGAGGATGAACGGGAAGACGGGGAACCAATGAGAGACTAGCTCTTGGTGTTGGGACAGGCACAGGTCACTCTATTTTCCAATCAGGAAGAAGAATTAACCACAGGCTCAGCCTGCCCCCCGGAACCAGAACAGGGCCTGAAGCCATCCTTCGCTTTTGCGGCCAGCTCCCGAAAAAGCGAGTTGTAAAATGGAGCTTCAGGGCACTGCAATTCACAAACCTGCACAGTTATAAATGATAACTCTCGTCCACAAATATATTGAGGGAAGGCAAAGACGAGGAAATGAAATCAAGGCAGAATTGCAGGAAACAGATTTCAGGAGGTAGATTCGAATCGCCTTTAAAGCACATGAAAAGTGGCAAAACGTTGACAATGATGCCCTTGGCCAAAAAGGGCGTATGCGTTTTTTTTTGAATATATTCAGGAAAAAACGCATACGCCCTTTTTGGCCAACCAAGCAACCTGGAAAGGCAAATCAGAGCTACAAAGAAGTCTCGCTTCCCATCGGTCAAAAGGGCCATGCTGAAAAAAGTGTCAAAACCAGAAATGCAGGACAGGCCATGGAGAAATGGGAGCCTTGCTACACTGATGGGCGGGATGTAAATTGCCAAGCAGCCACTCTGGAGAAGTGTACGGTGTGTCCTGAAACATCTAAAAAACACAGCTTAGAGAGCATAGGGCACTTCCACGCATGGGGGTATAAAGTGGGAAAATTAAAAATCAGCAAGACACAAGCACCCCAAAGTTTAGGGCTGCTCTGTTGACAAGGACCTCCACTTCATTCCACCTTAAATATCCCAGGAAAGCGAAAAATGGATAAAAAATTTGAGGTCCATATGTACAATGGATTATCACTCAGCCATGAAATCAATGTCATAAGGCTAGTAGCAGCATGATGAGTGGATTTAGGTCCAACGATTCTAAGTGACATAAGTCACACAGAAAAGGACACTTCTCATAAGGTGTCACTTATAGAGGGAATGTAAAAACCGTTACACTTGAACTGAATTACAAAACAGAACAGAGTCACACATGCAGAAAACACACTATGGCTGCTTAACGGGAAAGGTGAGGTGGGGTGATACATAAAACAAGAGTTTCAAATTAGCTCAGATACCGTTCCATAAACCCAATATGTAACAGACAAGACCTACTCCTTGCTCAGAGAACTGGACTCAACACGCCCGATTAACCGCAAAAGAATATATCTGACTAGTAATAATCTTAAAACCTATGTATTGATATCTCTCTGTTAGTGTGTCAAGTGGGTGTAAAGCGGCATAAACAACGCCGTGAAAAGCAGCTAAACCCCATTATAAAAATAAATTACTTTTCAAAACCCATGAAACAAAGACAGTGAAAGAGAGAGAAATTCTTACACAATTCGTTCAGGGGCTGTGATGCAACCTGGATTGACCATATCTAGACCCACAGCTGGATGAGACATAAGGGTGGACACTCTTGGGGCTGAGAGGTTTGGTGAGGTTGGGTGAGCAAACGCAGACCCTTTAAAGTAATACTGCGTGCTACCCATCGCATGGGTCCCAAATCTCCAGGTTCAAGGGCATCTTCCTACATCGAAAACATGCATGAGAAACCCAGAAGATGGTACACCGTGTGATGGGGAAAGGTTTCTAAAATGCACCTCATTTCTCATCTCCTTGTGCTAGGGTTCGCCATTCCAGCCACTTTACTAGCAATCTCCCTACTTGGAGCATCAGCACCTTTAACCTCCTGTTCCGTACAGGTTGCTATTTGTCCTGAGGATGAACGGGAAGACGGGGAACCAATGAGAGACTAGCTCTTGGTGTTGGGACAGGCACAGGTCACTCTATTTTCCCATCAGGAAGAAGAATTAACCACAGGCTCAGCCTGCCCCCCGGAACCAGAACAGGGCCTGAAGCCATCCTGCGCTTTTGCGGCCAGCTCCCGAAAAAGCGAGTTGTAAAATGGAGCTTCAGGGCACTGCAATTCACAAACCTGCACAGTTATAAATGATAACTCTCGTCCACAAATATATTGAGGGAAGGCAAAGACGAGGAATTGAAATCAAGGCAGAATTGCAGGAAACAGATTTCAGGAGGTAGATTCGAATCACCTTTAAAGCACATGAAAAGCGGCAAAACGTTGACAATGATGCCCTTGGCCAAAAAGGGCGTATGCGTTTTTTCCTGAATATATTCAGGAAAAAACGCATACGCCCTTTTTGGCCAACCAAGCAACCTGGAAAGGCAAATCAGCGCTACAAAGAAGTCTCGCTTTCCATCGGTCAAAAGGGCCATGCTGAAAAAAGTGTCAAAACCAGAAATGCAGGACAGGCCATGGAGAAATGGGAGCCTTGCTACACTGATGGGCGGGATGTAAATTGCCAACAGCCACTCTGGAGAAGTGTACGGTGTGTCCTGAAACATCTAAAAAACACAGCTTAGAGAGCATAGGGCACTTCCACGCATGGGGGTATAAAGTGGGAAAATTAAAAATCAGCAAGACACAAGCACCCCAAAGTTTAGGGCTGCTCTGTTGACAAGGACCTCCACTTCATTCCACCTTAAATATCCCAGGAAAGCGAAAAATGGATAAAAAATTTGAGGTCCATATGTACAATGGATTATCACTCAGCCATGAAATCAATGTCATAAGGCTAGTAGCAGCATGATGAGTGGATTTACGTCCGACGATTTTAAGTGACATAAGTCACACAGAAAAGGACACTTCTCATAAGGTGTCACTTATAGAGGGAATGTAAAAACCGTTACACTTGAACTGAATTACAAAACAGAACAGAGTCACACATGCAGAAAACACACTATGGCTGCTTAACGGGAAAGGTGAGGTGGGGTGATACATAAAACAAGAGTTTCAAATTAGCTCAGATACCGTTCCATAAACCCAATATGTAACAGACAAGACCTACTCCTTGCTCAGAGAACTGGACTCAACACGCCCGATTCACCGCACAAGAATATATCTGACTAGTAATAATCTTAAAACCTATGTATTGATATCTCTCTGTTAGTGTGTCAAGTGGGTGTAAAGCAGCATAAACACAGCCGTGAAAAGCAGCTAAACCCCATTATAAAAATAAATTACTTTTCAAAACCCATGAAACAAAGACAGTGAAAGAGAGAGAAATTCTTACACAATTCGTTCAGGGTCTGTGATGCAACCTGGATTGACCATATCTAGACCCACAGCTGGATGAGACATAAGGGTGGACACTCTTGGGGCTGAGAGGTTTGGTGAGGTTGGGTGAGCAAACGCAGACCCTTTAAAGTAATACTGCGTGCTACCCATCGCATGGGTCCCAAATCTCCAGGTTCAAGGGCATCTTCCTACATCGAAAACATGCATGAGAAACCCAGAAGATGGTACACCGTGTGATGGGGAAAGGTTTCTAAAACGCACCTCATTTCTCATCTCCTTGTGCTCGGGTTCGCCATTCCAGACACTTTACTAGCAATCTCCCTAATTGGAGCATCAGCACCTTTAACCTCCTGTTCCGTACAGGTTGCTATTTGTCCTGAGGATGAACGGGAAGACGGAGAACCAATGAGAGACTAGCTCTTGGTGTTGGGACAGGCACAGGTCACTCTATTTTCCCATCAGGAAGAAGAATTAACCACAGGCTCAGCCTGCCCCCCGGAACCAGAACAGGGCCTGAAGCCATCCTGCGCTTTTGCGGCCAGCTCCCGAAAAAGCGAGTTGTAAAACGGAGCTTCAGGGCACTGCAATTCACAAACCTGCACAGTTATAAATGATAACTCTCGTCCACAAATATATTGAGGGAAGGCAAAGACGAGGAATTGAAATCAAGGCAGAATTGCAGGAAACAGATTTCAGGAGGTAGATTCGAATCGCCTTTAAAGCACATGAAAAGTGGCAAAACGTTGACAATGATGCCCTTGGCCAAAAAGGGCGTATGCGTTTTTTTTTGAATATATTCAGGAAAAAACGCATACGCCCTTTTTGGCCAACCAAGCAACCTGGAAAGGCAAATCAGAGCTACAAAGAAGTCTCGCTTCCCATCGGTCAAAAGGGCCATGCTGAAAAAAGTGTCAAAACCAGAAATGCAGGACAGGCCATGGAGAAATGGGAGCCTTGCTACACTGATGGGCGGGATGTAAATTGCCAAGCAGCCACTCTGGAGAAGTGTACGGTGTGTCCTGAAACATCTAAAAAACACAGCTTAGAGAGCATAGGGCACTTCCACGCATGGGGGTATAAAGTGGGAAAATTAAAAATCAGCAAGACACAAGCACCCCAAAGTTTAGGGCTGCTCTGTTGACAAGGACCTCCACTTCATTCCACCTTAAATATCCCAGGAAAGCGAAAAATGGATAAAAAATTTGAGGTCCATATGTACAATGGATTATCACTCAGCCATGAAATCAATGTCATAAGGCTAGTAGCAGCATGATGAGTGGATTTAGGTCCGACGATTCTAAGTGACATAAGTCACACAGAAAAGGACACTTCTCATAAGGTGTCACTTATAGAGGGAATGTAAAAACCGTTACACTTGAACTGAATTACAAAACAGAACAGAGTCACACATGCAGAAAACACACTATGGCTGCTTAACGGGAAAGGTGAGGTGGGGTGATACATAAAACAAGAGTTTCAAATTAGCTCAGATACCGTTCCATAAACCCAATATGTAACAGACAAGACCTACTCCTTGCTCAGAGAACTGGACTCAACACGCCCGATTAACCGCAAAAGAATATATCTGACTAGTAATAATCTTAAAACCTATGTATTGATATCTCTCTGTTAGTGTGTCAAGTGGGTGTAAAGCGGCATAAACAACGCCGTGAAAAGCAGCTAAACCCCATTATAAAAATAAATTACTTTTCAAAACCCATGAAACAAAGACAGTGAAAGAGAGAGAAATTCTTACACAATTCGTTCAGGGGCTGTGATGCAACCTGGATTGACCATATCTAGACCCACAGCTGGATGAGACATAAGGGTGGACACTCTTGGGGCTGAGAGGTTTGGTGAGGTTGGGTGAGCAAACGCAGACCCTTTAAAGTAATACTGCGTGCTACCCATCGCATGGGTCCCAAATCTCCAGGTTCAAGGGCATCTTCCTACATCGAAAACATGCATGAGAAACCCAGAAGATGGTACACCGTGTGATGGGGAAAGGTTTCTAAAATGCACCTCATTTCTCATCTCCTTGTGCTAGGGTTCGCCATTCCAGCCACTTTACTAGCAATCTCCCTACTTGGAGCATCAGCACCTTTAACCTCCTGTTCCGTACAGGTTGCTATTTGTCCTGAGGATGAACGGGAAGACGGGGAACCAATGAGAGACTAGCTCTTGGTGTTGGGACAGGCACAGGTCACTCTATTTTCCCATCAGGAAGAAGAATTAACCACAGGCTCAGCCTGCCCCCCGGAACCAGAACAGGGCCTGAAGCCATCCTGCGCTTTTGCGGCCAGCTCCCGAAAAAGCGAGTTGTAAAATGGAGCTTCAGGGCACTGCAATTCACAAACCTGCACAGTTATAAATGATAACTCTCGTCCACAAATATATTGAGGGAAGGCAAAGACGAGGAATTGAAATCAAGGCAGAATTGCAGGAAACAGATTTCAGGAGGTAGATTCGAATCACCTTTAAAGCACATGAAAAGCGGCAAAACGTTGACAATGATGCCCTTGGCCAAAAAGGGCGTATGCGTTTTTTCCTGAATATATTCAGGAAAAAACGCATACGCCCTTTTTGGCCAACCAAGCAACCTGGAAAGGCAAATCAGCGCTACAAAGAAGTCTCGCTTTCCATCGGTCAAAAGGGCCATGCTGAAAAAAGTGTCAAAACCAGAAATGCAGGACAGGCCATGGAGAAATGGGAGCCTTGCTACACTGATGGGCGGGATGTAAATTGCCAACAGCCACTCTGGAGAAGTGTACGGTGTGTCCTGAAACATCTAAAAAACACAGCTTAGAGAGCATAGGGCACTTCCACGCATGGGGGTATAAAGTGGGAAAATTAAAAATCAGCAAGACACAAGCACCCCAAAGTTTAGGGCTGCTCTGTTGACAAGGACCTCCACTTCATTCCACCTTAAATATCCCAGGAAAGCGAAAAATGGATAAAAAATTTGAGGTCCATATGTACAATGGATTATCACTCAGCCATGAAATCAATGTCATAAGGCTAGTAGCAGCATGATGAGTGGATTTACGTCCGACGATTTTAAGTGACATAAGTCACACAGAAAAGGACACTTCTCATAAGGTGTCACTTATAGAGGGAATGTAAAAACCGTTACACTTGAACTGAATTACAAAACAGAACAGAGTCACACATGCAGAAAACACACTATGGCTGCTTAACGGGAAAGGTGAGGTGGGGTGATACATAAAACAAGAGTTTCAAATTAGCTCAGATACCGTTCCATAAACCCAATATGTAACAGACAAGACCTACTCCTTGCTCAGAGAACTGGACTCAACACGCCCGATTCACCGCACAAGAATATATCTGACTAGTAATAATCTTAAAACCTATGTATTGATATCTCTCTGTTAGTGTGTCAAGTGGGTGTAAAGCAGCATAAACACAGCCGTGAAAAGCAGCTAAACCCCATTATAAAAATAAATTACTTTTCAAAACCCATGAAACAAAGACAGTGAAAGAGAGAGAAATTCTTACACAATTCGTTCAGGGTCTGTGATGCAACCTGGATTGACCATATCTAGACCCACAGCTGGATGAGACATAAGGGTGGACACTCTTGGGGCTGAGAGGTTTGGTGAGGTTGGGTGAGCAAACGCAGACCCTTTAAAGTAATACTGCGTGCTACCCATCGCATGGGTCCCAAATCTCCAGGTTCAAGGGCATCTTCCTACATCGAAAACATGCATGAGAAACCCAGAAGATGGTACACCGTGTGATGGGGAAAGGTTTCTAAAACGCACCTCATTTCTCATCTCCTTGTGCTCGGGTTCGCCATTCCAGACACTTTACTAGCAATCTCCCTAATTGGAGCATCAGCACCTTTAACCTCCTGTTCCGTACAGGTTGCTATTTGTCCTGAGGATGAACGGGAAGACGGAGAACCAATGAGAGACTAGCTCTTGGTGTTGGGACAGGCACAGGTCACTCTATTTTCCCATCAGGAAGAAGAATTAACCACAGGCTCAGCCTGCCCCCCGGAACCAGAACAGGGCCTGAAGCCATCCTGCGCTTTTGCGGCCAGCTCCCGAAAAAGCGAGTTGTAAAACGGAGCTTCAGGGCACTGCAATTCACAAACCTGCACAGTTATAAATGATAACTCTCGTCCACAAATATATTGAGGGAAGGCAAAGACGAGGAATTGAAATCAAGGCAGAATTGCAGGAAACAGATTTCAGGAGGTAGATTCGAATCGCCTTTAAAGCACATGAAAAGCGGCAAAACGTTGACAATGATGCCCTTGGTCAAAAAGGGCGTATGCGTTTTTTCCTGAATATATTCAGGAAAAAACGCATACGCCCTTTTTGGCCAACCAAGCAACCTGGAAAGGCAAATCAGCGCTACAAAGAAATCTCGCTTCCCATCGGTCAAAAGGGCCATGCTGAAAAAAGTGTCAAAACCAGAAATGCAGGACAGGCCATGGAGAAATGGGAGCCTTGCTACACGGATGGGCGGGATGTAAATTGCCAACAGCCACTCTGGAGAAGTGTACGGTGTGTCCTGAAACATCTAAAAAACACAGCTTAGAGAGCATAGGGCACTTCCACGCATGGGGGTATAAAGTGGGAAAATTAAAAATCAGCAAGACACAAGCACCCCAAAGTTTAGGGCTGCTCTGTTGACAAGGACCTCCACTTCATTCCACCTTAAATATCCCAGGAAAGCGAAAAATGGATAAAAAATTTGAGGTCCATATGTACAATGGATTATCACTCAGCCATGAAATCAATGTCATAAGGCTAGTAGCAGCATGATGAGTGGATTTAGGTCCGACGATTCTAAGTGACATAAGTCACACAGAAAAGGACACTTCTCATAAGGTGTCACTTATAGAGGGAATGTAAAAACCGTTACACTTGAACTGAATTACAAAACAGAACAGAGTCACACATGCAGAAAACACACTATGGCTGCTTAACGGGAAAGGTGAGGTGGGGTGATACATAAAACAAGAGTTTCAAATTAGCTCAGATACCGTTCCATAAACCCAATATGTAACAGACAAGCCCTACTCCTTGCTCAGAGAACTGGACTCAACACGCCCGATTCACCGCAAAAGAATATATCTGACTAGTAATAATCTTAAAACCTATGTATTGATATCTCTCTGTTAGTGTGTCAAGTGGGTGTAAAGCGGCATAAACAACGCCGTGAAAAGCAGCTAAACCCCATTATAAAAATAAATTACTTTTCAAAACCCATGAAACAAAGACAGTGAAAGAGAGAGAAATTCTTACACAATTCGTTCAGTGGCTGTGATGCAACCTGGATTGACCATATCTAGACCCACAGCTGGATGAGACATAAGGGTGGACACTCTTGGGGCTGAGAGGTTTGGTGAGGTTGGGTGAGCAAACGCAGACCCTTTAAAGTAATACTGCGTGCTACCCATCGCATGGGTCCCAAATCTCCAGGTTCCAGGGCATCTTCCTACATCGAAAACATGCATGAGAAACCCAGAAGATGGTACACCGTGTGATGGGGAAAGGTTTCTAAAATGCACCTCATTTCTCATCTCCTTGTGCTAGGGTTCGCCATTCCAGCCACTTTACTAGCAATCTCCCTACTTGGAGCATCAGCACCTTTAACCTCCTGTTCCGTACAGGTTGCTATTTGTCCTGAGGATGAACGGGAAGACGGGGAACCAATGAGAGACTAGCTCTTGGTGTTGGGACAGGCACAGGTCACTCTATTTTCCCATCAGGAAGAAGAATTAACCACAGGCTCAGCCTGCCCCCCGGAACCAGAACAGGGCCTGAAGCCATCCTGCGCTTTTGCGGCCAGCTCCCGAAAAAGCGAGTTGTAAAATGGAGCTTCAGGGCACTGCAATTCACAAACCTGCACAGTTATAAATGATAACTCTCGTCCACAAATATATTGAGGGAAGGCAAAGACGAGGAATTGAAATCAAGGGAGAATTGCAGGAAACAGATTTCAGGAGGTAGATTCGAATCGCCTTTAAAGCACATGAAAAGCGGCAAAACGTTCACAATGATGTCCTTGGCCAAAAAGGGCGTATGCGTTTTTTCCTGAATATATTCAGGAAAAAACGCATACGCCCTTTTTGGCCAACCAAGCCACCTGGAAAGGCAAATCAGCGCTACAAAGAAGTCTCGCTTTCCATCGGTCAAAAGGGCCATGCTGAAAAAAGTGTCAAAACCAGAAATGCAGGACAGGCCATGGAGAAATGGGAGCCTTGCTACACTGATGGGCGGGATGTAAATTGCCAACAGCCACTCTGGAGAAGTGTACGGTGTGTCCTGAAACATCTAAAAAACACAGCTTAGAGAGCATAGGGCACTTCCACGCATGGGGGTATAAAGTGGGAAAATTAAAAATCAGCAAGACACAAGCACCCCAAAGTTTAGGGCTGCTCTGTTGACAAGGACCTCCACTTCATTCCACCTTAAATATCCCAGGAAAGCGAAAAATGGATAAAAAATTTGAGGTCCATATGTACAATGGATTATCACTCAGCCATGAAATCAATGTCATAAGGCTAGTAGCAGCATGATGAGTGGATTTACGTCCGACGATTCTAAGTGACATAAGTCACACAGAAAAGGACACTTCTCATAAGGTGTCACTTATAGAGGGAATGTAAAAACCGTTACACTTGAACTGAATTACAAAACAGAACAGAGTCACACATGCAGAAAACACACTATGGCTGCTTAACGGGAAAGGTGAGGTGGGGTGATACATAAAACAAGAGTTTCAAATTAGCTCAGATACCGTTCCATAAACCCAATATGTAACAGACAAGACCTACTCCTTGCTCAGAGAACTGGACTCAACACGCCCGATTCACCGCACAAGAATATATCTGACTAGTAATAATCTTAAAACCTATGTATTGATATCTCTCTGTTAGTGTGTCAAGTGGGTGTAAAGCAGCATAAACACAGCCGTGAAAAGCAGCTAAACCCCATTATAAAAATAAATTACTTTTCAAAACCCATGAAACAAAGACAGTGAAAGAGAGAGAAATTCTTACACAATTCGTTCAGGGTCTGTGATGCAACCTGGATTGACCATATCTAGACCCACAGCTGGATGAGACATAAGGGTGGACACTCTTGGGGCTGAGAGGTTTGGTGAGGTTGGGTGAGCAAATGCAGACCCTTTAAAGTAATACTGCGTGCTACCCATCGCATGGGTCCCAAATCTCCAGGTTCAAGGGCATCTTCCTACATCGAAAACATGCATGAGAAACCCAGAAGATGGTACACCGTGTGATGGGGAAAGGTTTCTAAAACGCACCTCATTTCTCATCTCCTTGTGCTCGGGTTCGACATTCCAGCCACTTTACTAGCAATCTCCCTACTTGGAGCATCAGCACCTTTAACCTCCTGTTCCGTACAGGTTGCTATTTGTCCTGAGGATGAACGGGAAGACGGGGAACCAATGAGAGACTAGCTCTTGGTGTTGGGACAGGCACAGGTCACTCTACTTTCCCATCAGGAAGAAGAATTAACCACAGGCTCAGCCTGCCCCCCGGAACCAGAACAGGGCCTGAAGCCATCCTGCGCTTTTGCGGCCAGCTCCCGAAAAAGCGAGTTGTAAAATGGAGCTTCAGGGCACTGCAATTCACAAACCTGCACAGTTATAAATGATAACTCTCGTCCACAAATATATTGAGGGAAGGCAAAGACGAGGAATTGAAATCAAGGCAGAATTGGAGGAAACAGATTTCAGGAGGTAGATTCGAATCGCCTTTAAAGCACATGAAAAGCGGCAAAACGTTGACAATGATGCCCTTGGCCAAAAAGGGCGTATGCGTTTTTTCCTGAATATATTCAGGAAAAAACGCATACGCCCTTTTTGGCCAACCAAGCAACCTGGAAAGGCAAATCAGCGCTACAAAGAAGTCTCGCTTCCCATCGGTCAAAAGGGCCATGCTGAAAAAAGTGTCAAAACCAGAAATGCAGGACAGGCCATGGAGAAATGGGAGCCTTGCTACACTGATGAGCGGGATGTAAATTGCCAACAGCCACTCTGGAGAAGTGTACGGTGTGTCCTGAAACATCTAAAAAACACAGCTTAGAGAGCATAGGGCACTTCCACGCATGGGGGTATAAAGTGGGAAAATTAAAAATCAGCAAGACACAAGCACCCCAAAGTTTAGGGCTGCTCTGTTGACAAGGACCTCCACTTCATTCCACCTTAAATATCCCAGGAAAGCGAAAAATGGATAAAAAATTTGAGGTCCATATGTACAATGGATTATCACTCAGCCATGAAATCAATGTCATAAGGCTAGTAGCAGCATGATGAGTGGATTTAGGTCTGACGATTCTAAGTGACATAAGTCACACAGAAAAGGACACTTCTCATAAGGTGTCACTTATAGAGGGAATGTAAAAACCGTTACACTTGAACTGAATTACAAAACAGAACAGAGTCACACATGCAGAAAACACACTATGGCTGCTTAACGGGAAAGGTGAGGTGGGGTGATACATAAAACAAGAGTTTCAAATTAGCTCAGATACCGTTCCATAAACCCAATATGTAACAGACAAGACCTACTCCTTGCTCAGAGAACTGGACTCAACACGCCCGATTCACCGCACAAGAATATATCTGACTAGTAATAATCTTAAAACCTATGTATTGATATCTCTCTGTTAGTGTGTCAAGTGGGTGTAAGGCAGCATAAACACAGCCGTGAAAAGCAGCTAAACCCCATTATAAAAATAAATTACTTTTCAAAACCCATGAAACAAAGACAGTGAAAGAGAGAGAAATTCTTACACAATTCGTTCAGGGTCTGTGATGCAACCTGGATTGACCATATCTAGACCCACAGCTGGATGAGACATAAGGGTGGACACTCTTGGGGCTGAGAGGTTTGGTGAGGTTGGGTGAGCAAACGCAGACCCTTTAAAGTAATACTGCGTGCTACCCATCGCATGGGTCCCAAATCTCCAGGTTCAAGGGCATCTTCCTACATCGAAAACATGCATGAGAAACCCAGAAGATGGTACACCGTGTGATGGGGAAAGGTTTCTAAAACGCACCTCATTTCTCATCTCCTTGTGCTCGGGTTCGCCATTCCAGCCACTTTACTAGCAATCTCCCTACTTGGAGCATCAGCACCTTTAACCTCCTGTTCCGTACAGGTTGCTATTTGTCCTGAGGATGAACGGGAAGACGGGGAACCAATGAGAGACTAGCTCTTGGTGTTGGGACAGGCACAGGTCACTCTATTTTCCCATCAGGAAGAAGAATTAACCACAGGCTCAGCCTGCCCCCCGGAACCAGAACAGGGCCTGAAGCCATCCTGCGCTTTTGCGGCCAGCTCCGGAAAAAGCGAGTTGTAAAATGGAGCTTCAGGGCACTGCAATTCACAAACCTGCACAGTTATAAATGATAACTCTCGTCCACAAATATATTGAGGGAAGGCAAAGACGAGGAATTGAAATCAAGGCAGAATTGGAGGAAACAGATTTCAGGAGGTAGATTCGAATCGCCTTTAAAGCACATGAAAAGCGGCAAAACGTTGACAATGATGCCCTTGGCCAAAAAGGGCGTATGCGTTTTTTCCTGAATATATTCAGGAAAAAACGCATACGCCCTTTTTGGCCAACCAAGCAACCTGGAAAGGCAAATCAGCGCTACAAAGAAGTCTCGCTTCCCATCGGTCAAAAGGGCCATGCTGAAAAAAGTGTCAAAACCAGAAATGCAGGACAGGCCATGGACAAATGGGAGCCTTGCTACACTGATGAGCGGGATGTAAATTGCCAACAGCCACTCTGGAGAAGTGTACGGTGTGTCCTGAAACATCTAAAAAACACAGCTTAGAGAGCATAGGGCACTTCCACGCATGGGGGTATAAAGTGGGAAAATTAAAAATCAGCAAGACACAAGCACCCCAAAGTTTAGGGCTGCTCTGTTGACAAGGACCTCCACTTCATTCCACCTTAAATATCCCAGGAAAGCGAAAAATGGATAAAAAATTTGAGGTCCATATGTACAATGGATTATCACTCAGCCATGAAATCAATGTCATAAGGCTAGTAGCAGCATGATGAGTGGATTTAGGTCTGACGATTCTAAGTGACATAAGTCACACAGAAAAGGACACTTCTCATAAGGTGTCACTTATAGAGGGAATGTAAAAACCGTTACACTTGAACTGAATTACAAAACAGAACAGAGTCACACATGCAGAAAACACACTATGGCTGCTTAACGGGAAAGGTGAGGTGGGGTGATACATAAAACAAGAGTTTCAAATTAGCTCAGATACCGTTCCATAAACCCAATATGTAACAGACAAGACCTACTCCTTGCTCAGAGAACTGGACTCAACACGCCCGATTCACCGCACAAGAATATATCTGACTAGTAATAATCTTAAAACCTATGTATTGATATCTCTCTGTTAGTGTGTCAAGTGGGTGTAAAGCGGCATAAACAATGCCGTGAAAAGCAGCTAAACCCCATTATAAAAATAAATTACTTTTCAAAACCCATGAAACAAAGACAGTGAAAGAGAGAGAAATTCTTACACAATTCGTTCAGGGTCTGTGATGCAACCTGGATTGACCATATCTAGACCCACAGCTGGATGAGACATAAGGGTGGACACTCTTGGGGCTGAGAGGTTTGGTGAGGTTGGGTGAGCAAACGCAGACCCTTTAAAGTAATACTGCGTGCTACCCATCGCATGGGTCCCAAATCTCCAGGTTCAAGGGCATCTTCCTACATCGAAAACATGCATGAGAAACCCAGAAGATGGTACACCGTGTGATGGGGAAAGGTTTCTAAAACGCACCTCATTTCTCATCTCCTTGTGCTCGGGTTCGCCATTCCAGCCACTTTACTAGCAATCTCCCTACTTGGAGCATCAGCACCTTTAACCTCCTGTTCCGTACAGGTTGCTATTTGTCCTGAGGATGAACGGGAAGACGGGGAACCAATGAGAGACTAGCTCTTGGTGTTGGGACAGGCACAGGTCACTCTATTTTCCCATCAGGAAGAAGAATTAACCACAGGCTCAGCCTGCCCCCCGGAACCAGAACAGGGCCTGAAGCCATCCTGCGCTTTTGCGGCCAGCTCCGGAAAAAGCGAGTTGTAAAATGGAGCTTCAGGGCACTGCAATTCACAAACCTGCACAGTTATAAATGATAACTCTCGTCCACAAATATATTGAGGGAAGGCAAAGACGAGGAATTGAAATCAAGGCAGAATTGGAGGAAACAGATTTCAGGAGGTAGATTCGAATCGCCTTTAAAGCACATGAAAAGCGGCAAAACGTTGACAATGATGCCCTTGGCCAAAAAGGGCGTATGCGTTTTTTCCTGAATATATTCAGGAAAAAACGCATACGCCCTTTTTGGCCAACCAAGCAACCTGGAAAGGCAAATCAGCGCTACAAAGAAGTCTCGCTTCCCATCGGTCAAAAGGGCCATGCTGAAAAAAGTGTCAAAACCAGAAATGCAGGACAGGCCATGGACAAATGGGAGCCTTGCTACACTGATGAGCGGGATGTAAATTGCCAACAGCCACTCTGGAGAAGTGTACGGTGTGTCCTGAAACATCTAAAAAACACAGCTTAGAGAGCATAGGGCACTTCCACGCATGGGGGTATAAAGTGGGAAAATTAAAAATCAGCAAGACACAAGCACCCCAAAGTTTAGGGCTGCTCTGTTGACAAGGACCTCCACTTCATTCCACCTTAAATATCCCAGGAAAGCGAAAAATGGATAAAAAATTTGAGGTCCATATGTACAATGGATTATCACTCAGCCATGAAATCAATGTCATAAGGCTAGTAGCAGCATGATGAGTGGATTTAGGTCTGACGATTCTAAGTGACATAAGTCACACAGAAAAGGACACTTCTCATAAGGTGTCACTTATAGAGGGAATGTAAAAACCGTTACACTTGAACTGAATTACAAAACAGAACAGAGTCACACATGCAGAAAACACACTATGGCTGCTTAACGGGAAAGGTGAGGTGGGGTGATACATAAAACAAGAGTTTCAAATTAGCTCAGATACCGTTCCATAAACCCAATATGTAACAGACAAGACCTACTCCTTGCTCAGAGAACTGGACTCAACACGCCCGATTCACCGCACAAGAATATATCTGACTAGTAATAATCTTAAAACCTATGTATTGATATCTCTCTGTTAGTGTGTCAAGTGGGTGTAAAGCGGCATAAACAACGCCGTGAAAAGCAGCTAAACCCCATTATAAAAATAAATTACTTTTCAAAACCCATGAAACAAAGACAGTGAAAGAGAGAGAAATTCTTACACAATTCGTTCAGGGTCTGTGATGCAACCTGGATTGACCATATCTAGACCCACAGCTGGATGAGACATAAGGGTGGACACTCTTGGGGCTGAGAGGTTTGGTGAGGTTGGGTGAGCAAACGCAGACCCTTTAAAGTAATACTGCGTGCTACCCATCGCATGGGTCCCAAATCTCCAGGTTCAAGGGCATCTTCCTACATCGAAAACATGCATGAGAAACCCAGAAGATGGTACACCGTGTGATGGGGAAAGGTTTCTAAAACGCACCTCATTTCTCATCTCCTTGTGCTCGGGTTCGCCATTCCAGCCACTTTACTAGCAATCTCCCTACTTGGAGCATCAGCACCTTTAACCTCCTGTTCCGTACAGGTTGCTATTTGTCCTGAGGATGAACGGGAAGACGGGGAACCAATGAGAGACTAGCTCTTGGTGTTGGGACAGGCACAGGTCACTCTATTTTCCCATCAGGAAGAAGAATTAACCACAGGCTCAGCCTGCCCCCCGGAACCAGAACAGGGCCTGAAGCCATCCTGCGCTTTTGCGGCCAGCTCCCGAAAAAGCGAGTTGTAAAATGGAGCTTCAGGGCACTGCAATTCACAAACCTGCAGTTATAAATGATAACTCTCGTCCACAAATATATTGAGGGAAGGCAAAGACGAGGAATTGAAATCAAGGCAGAATTGCAGGACACAGATTTCAGGAGGTAGATTCGAATCGCCTTGAAAGCACATGAAAAGCGGCAAAACGTTGACAATGATGCCCTTGGCCAAAAAGGGCGTATGCGTTTTTTCCTGAATATATTCAGGAAAAAACGCATACGCCCTTTTTGGTCAACCAAGCAACCTGGAAAGGCAAATCAGCGCTACAAAGAAGTCTCGCTTCCCATCGGTCAAAAGGGCCATGCTGAAAAAAGTGTCAAAACCAGAAATGCAGGACAGGCCATGGAGAAATGGGAGCCTTGCTACACTGATGGGCGGGATGTAAATTGCCAACAGCCACTCTGGAGAAGTGTACGGTGTGTCCTGAAACATCTAAAAAACACAGCTTAGAGAGCATAGGGCACTTCCACGCATGGGGGTATAAAGTGGGAAAATAAAAAATCAGCAAGACACAAGCACCCCAAAGTTTAGGGCTGCTCTGTTGACAAGGACCTCCACTTCATTCCACCTTAAATATCCCAGGAAAGCGAAAAAAGGATAAAAAATTTGAGGTCCATATGTACAATGGATTATCACTCAGCCATGAAATCAATGTCATAAGGCTAGTAGCAGCATGATGAGTGGATTTAGGTACGACGATTCTAAGTGACATAAGTCACACAGAAAAGGACACTTCTCATAAGGTGTCACTTATAGAGGGAATGTAAAAACCGTTACACTTGAACTGAATTACAAAACAGAACAGAGTCAGACATGCAGAAAACACACTATGGCTGCTTAACGAGAAAGGTGAGGTGGGGTGATACATAAAACGAGAGTTTCAAATTAGCTCAGATACCGTTCCATAAACCCAATATGTAACAGACAAGACCTACTCCTTGCTCAGAGAACTGGACTCAACACGCCCGATTCACCGCACAAGAATATATCTGACTAGTAATAATCTTAAAACCTATGTATTGATATCTCTCTGTTAGTGTGTCAAGTGGGTGTAAAGCAGCATAAACACAGCCGTGAAAAGCAGCTAAACCCCATTATAAAAATAAATTACTTTTCAAAACCCATGAAACAAAGACAGTGAAAGAGAGAGAAATTCTTACACAATTCGTTCAGGGTCTGTGATGCAACCTGGATAGACCATATCTAGACCCACAGCTAGATGAGACATAAGGGTGGACACTCTTGGGGCTGAGAGGTTTGGTGAGGTTGGGTGAGCAAATGCAGACCCTTTAAAGTAATACTGCGTGCTACCCATCGCATGGGTCCCAAATCTCCAGGTTCAAGGGCATCTTCCTACATCGAAAACATGCATGAGAAACCCAGAAGATGGTACACCGTGTGATGGGGAAAGGTTTCTAAAACGCACCTCATTTCTCATCTCCTTGTGCTCGGGTTCGCCATTCCAGCCACTTTACTAGCAATCTCCCTACTTGGAGCATCAGCACCTTTAACCTCCTGTTCCGTACAGGTTGCTATTTGTCCTGAGGATGAACGGGAAGACGGGGAACCAATGAGAGACTAGCTCTTGGTGTTGGGACAGGCACAGGTCACTCTATTTTCCAATCAGGAAGAAGAATTAACCACAGGCTCAGCCTGCCCCCCGGAACCAGAACAGGGCCTGAAGCCATCCTTCGCTTTTGCGGCCAGCTCCCGAAAAAGCGAGTTGTAAAATGGAGTTTCAGGGCACTGCAATTCACAAACCTGCACAGTTATAAATGATAACTCTCGTCCACAAATATATTGAGGGAAGGCAAAGACGAGGAATTGAAATCAAGGCAGAATTGCAGGAAACAGATTTCAGGAGGTAGATTCGAATCGCCTTTAAAGCACATGAAAAGTGGCAAAACGTTGACAATGATGCCCTTGGCCAAAAAGGGCGTATGCGTTTTTTTTTGAATATATTCAGGAAAAAACGCATACGCCCTTTTTGGCCAACCAAGCAACCTGGAAAGGCAAATCAGAGCTACAAAGAAGTCTCGCTTCCCATCGGTCAAAAGGGCCATGCTGAAAAAAGTGTCAAAACCAGAAATGCAGGACAGGCCATGGAGAAATGGGAGCCTTGCTACACTGATGGGCGGGATGTAAATTGCCAAGCAGCCACTCTGGAGAAGTGTACGGTGTGTCCTGAAACATCTAAAAAACACAGCTTAGAGAGCATAGGGCACTTCCACGCATGGGGGTATAAAGTGGGAAAATTAAAAATCAGCAAGACACAAGCACCCCAAAGTTTAGGGCTGCTCTGTTGACAAGGACCTCCACTTCATTCCACCTTAAATATCCCAGGAAAGCGAAAAATGGATAAAAAATTTGAGGTCCATATGTACAATGGATTATCACTCAGCCATGAAATCAATGTCATAAGGCTAGTAGCAGCATGATGAGTGGATTTACGTCCGACGATTTTAAGTGACATAAGTCACACAGAAAAGGACACTTCTCATAAGGTGTCACTTATAGAGGGAATGTAAAAACCGTTACACTTGAACTGAATTACAAAACAGAACAGAGTCACACATGCAGAAAACACACTATGGCTGCTTAACGGGAAAGGTGAGGTGGGGTGATACATAAAACAAGAGTTTCAAATTAGCTCAGATACCGTTCCATAAACCCAATATGTAACAGACAAGACCTACTCCTTGCTCAGAGAACTGGACTCAACACGCCCGATTCACCGCACAAGAATATATCTGACTAGTAATAATCTTAAAACCTATGTATTGATATCTCTCTGTTAGTGTGTCAAGTGGGTGTAAAGCAGCATAAACACAGCCGTGAAAAGCAGCTAAACCCCATTATAAAAATAAATTACTTTTCAAAACCCATGAAACAAAGACAGTGAAAGAGAGAGAAATTCTTACACAATTCGTTCAGGGTCTGTGATGCAACCTGGATTGACCATATCTAGACCCACAGCTGGATGAGACATAAGGGTGGACACTCTTGGGGCTGAGAGGTTTGGTGAGCTTGGGTGAGCAAACGCAGACCCTTTAAAGTAATACTGCGTGCTACCCATCGCATGGGTCCCAAATCTCCAGGTTCAAGGGCATCTTCCTACATCGAAAACATGCATGAGAAACCCAGAAGATGGTACACCGTGTGATGGGGAAAGGTTTCTAAAACGCACCTCATTTCTCATCTCCTTGTGCTCGGGTTCGCCATTCCAGACACTTTACTAGCAATCTCCCTACTTGGAGCATCAGCACCTTTAACCTCCTGTTCCGTACAGGTTGCTATTTGTCCTGAGGATGAACGGGAAGACGGAGAACCAATGAGAGACTAGCTCTTGGTGTTGGGACAGGCACAGGTCACTCTATTTTCCCATCAGGAAGAAGAATTAACCACAGGCTCAGCCTGCCCCCCGGAACCAGAACAGGGCCTGAAGCCATCCTGCGCTTTTGCGGCCAGCTCCCGAAAAAGAGAGTTGTAAAACGGAGCTTCAGGGCACTGCAATTCACAAACCTGCACAGTTATAAATGATAACTCTCGTCCACAAATATATTGAGGGAAGGCAAAGACGAGGAATTGAAATCAAGGCAGAATTGCAGGAAACAGATTTCAGGAGGTAGATTCGAATCGCCTTTAAAGCACATGAAAAGCGGCAAAACGTTGACAATGATGCCCTTGGCCAAAAAGGGCGTATGCGTTTTTTCCTGAATATATTCAGGAAAAAACGCATACGCCCTTTTTGGCCAACCAAGCAACCTGGAAAGGCAAATCAGCGCTACAAAGAAATCTCGCTTCCCATCGGTCAAAAGGGCCATGCTGAAAAAAGTGTCAAAACCAGAAATGCAGGACAGGCCATGGAGAAATGGGAGCCTTGCTACACGGATGGGCGGGATGTAAATTGCCAACAGCCACTCTGGAGAAGTGTACGGTGTGTCCTGAAACATCTAAAAAACACAGCTTAGAGAGCCTAGGGCACTTCCACGCATGGGGGTATAAAGTGGGAAAATTAAAAATCAGCAAGACACAAGCACCCCAAAGTTTAGGGCTGCTCTGTTGACAAGGACCTCCACTTCATTCCACCTTAAATATCCCAGGAAAGCGAAAAATGGATAAAAAATTTGAGGTCCATATGTACAATGGATTATCACTCAGCCATGAAATCAATGTCATAAGGCTAGTAGCAGCATGATGAGTGGATTTAGGTCCGACGATTCTAAGTGACATAAGTCACACAGAAAAGGACACTTCTCATAAGGTGTCACTTATAGAGGGAATGTAAAAACCGTTACACTTGAACTGAATTACAAAACAGAACAGAGTCACACATGCAGAAAACACACTATGGCTGCTTAACGGGAAAGGTGAGGTGGGGTGATACATAAAACAAGAGTTTCAAATTAGCTCAGATACCGTTCCATAAACCCAATATGTAACAGACAAGCCCTACTCCTTGCTCAGAGAACTGGACTCAACACGCCCGATTCACCGCAAAAGAATATATCTGACTAGTAATAATCTTAAAACCTATGTATTGATATCTCTCTGTTAGTGTGTCAAGTGGGTGTAAAGCGGCATAAACAACGCCGTGAAAAGCAGCTAAACCCCATTATAAAAATAAATTACTTTTCAAAACCCATGAAACAAAGACAGTGAAAGAGAGAGAAATTCTTACACAATTCGTTCAGTGGCTGTGATGCAACCTGGATTGACCATATCTAGACCCACAGCTGGATGAGACATAAGGGTGGACACTCTTGGGGCTGAGAGGTTTGGTGAGGTTGGGTGAGCAAACGCAGACCCTTTAAAGTAATACTGCGTGCTACCCATCGCATGGGTCCCAAATCTCCAGGTTCCAGGGCATCTTCCTACATCGAAAACATGCATGAGAAACCCAGAAGATGGTACACCGTGTGATGGGGAAAGGTTTCTAAAATGCACCTCATTTCTCATCTCCTTGTGCTAGGGTTCGCCATTCCAGCCACTTTACTAGCAATCTCCCTACTTGGAGCATCAGCACCTTTAACCTCCTGTTCCGTACAGGTTGCTATTTGTCCTGAGGATGAACGGGAAGACGGGGAACCAATGAGAGACTAGCTCTTGGTGTTGGGACAGGCACAGGTCACTCTATTTTCCCATCAGGAAGAAGAATTAACCACAGGCTCAGCCTGCCCCCCGGAACCAGAACAGGGCCTGAAGCCATCCTGCGCTTTTGCGGCCAGCTCCCGAAAAAGCGAGTTGTAAAATGGAGCTTCAGGGCACTGCAATTCACAAACCTGCACAGTTATAAATGATAACTCTCGTCCACAAATATATTGAGGGAAGGCAAAGACGAGGAATTGAAATCAAGGCAGAATTGCAGGAAACAGATTTCAGGAGGTAGATTCGAATCGCCTTTAAAGCACATGAAAAGCGGCAAAACGTTGACAATGATGCCCTTGGCCAAAAAGGGCGTATGCGTTTTTTCCTGAATATATTCAGGAAAAAACGCATACGCCCTTTTTGGCCAACCAAGCAACCTGGAAAGGCAAATCAGCGCTACAAAGAAATCTCGCTTCCCATCGGTCAAAAGGGCCATGCTGAAAAAAGTGTCAAAACCAGAAATGCAGGACAGGCCATGGAGAAATGGGAGCCTTGCTACACGGATGGGCGGGATGTAAATTGCCAACAGCCACTCTGGAGAAGTGTACGGTGTGTCCTGAAACATCTAAAAAACACAGCTTAGAGAGCCTAGGGCACTTCCACGCATGGGGGTATAAAGTGGGAAAATTAAAAATCAGCAAGACACAAGCACCCCAAAGTTTAGGGCTGCTCTGTTGACAAGGACCTCCACTTCATTCCACCTTAAATATCCCAGGAAAGCGAAAAATGGATAAAAAATTTGAGGTCCATATGTACAATGGATTATCACTCAGCCATGAAATCAATGTCATAAGGCTAGTAGCAGCATGATGAGTGGATTTAGGTCTGACGATTCTAAGTGACATAAGTCACACAGAAAAGGACACTTCTCATAAGGTGTCACTTATAGAGGGAATGTAAAAACCGTTACACTTGAACTGAATTACAAAACAGAACAGAGTCACACATGCAGAAAACACACTATGGCTGCTTAACGGGAAAGGTGAGGTGGGGTGATACATAAAACAAGAGTTTCAAATTAGCTCAGATACCGTTCCATAAACCCAATATGTAACAGACAAGACCTACTCCTTGCTCAGAGAACTGGACTCAACACGCCCGATTCACCGCACAAGAATATATCTGACTAGTAATAATCTTAAAACCTATGTATTGATATCTCTCTGTTAGTGTGTCAAGTGGGTGTAAAGCGGCATAAACAACGCCGTGAAAAGCAGCTAAACCCCATTATAAAAATAAATTACTTTTCAAAACCCATGAAACAAAGACAGTGAAAGAGAGAGAAATTCTTACACAATTCGTTCAGGGTCTGTGATGCAACCTGGATTGACCATATCTAGACCCACAGCTGGATGAGACATAAGGGTGGACACTCTTGGGGCTGAGAGGTTTGGTGAGGTTGGGTGAGCAAACGCAGACCCTTTAAAGTAATACTGCGTGCTACCCATCGCATGGGTCCCAAATCTCCAGGTTCAAGGGCATCTTCCTACATCGAAAACATGCATGAGAAACCCAGAAGATGGTACACCGTGTGATGGGGAAAGGTTTCTAAAACGCACCTCATTTCTCATCTCCTTGTGCTCGGGTTCGCCATTCCAGCCACTTTACTAGCAATCTCCCTACTTGGAGCATCAGCACCTTTAACCTCCTGTTCCGTACAGGTTGCTATTTGTCCTGAGGATGAACGGGAAGACGGGGAACCAATGAGAGACTAGCTCTTGGTGTTGGGACAGGCACAGGTCACTCTATTTTCCCATCAGGAAGAAGAATTAACCACAGGCTCAGCCTGCCCCCCGGAACCAGAACAGGGCCTGAAGCCATCCTGCGCTTTTGCGGCCAGCTCCGGAAAAAGCGAGTTGTAAAATGGAGCTTCAGGGCACTGCAATTCACAAACCTGCACAGTTATAAATGATAACTCTCGTCCACAAATATATTGAGGGAAGGCAAAGACGAGGAATTGAAATCAAGGCAGAATTGGAGGAAACAGATTTCAGGAGGTAGATTCGAATCGCCTTTAAAGCACATGAAAAGCGGCAAAACGTTGACAATGATGCCCTTGGCCAAAAAGGGCGTATGCGTTTTTTCCTGAATATATTCAGGAAAAAACGCATACGCCCTTTTTGGCCAACCAAGCAACCTGGAAAGGCAAATCAGCGCTACAAAGAAGTCTCGCTTCCCATCGGTCAAAAGGGCCATGCTGAAAAAAGTGTCAAAACCAGAAATGCAGGACAGGCCATGGACAAATGGGAGCCTTGCTACACTGATGAGCGGGATGTAAATTGCCAACAGCCACTCTGGAGAAGTGTACGGTGTGTCCTGAAACATCTAAAAAACACAGCTTAGAGAGCATAGGGCACTTCCACGCATGGGGGTATAAAGTGGGAAAATTAAAAATCAGCAAGACACAAGCACCCCAAAGTTTAGGGCTGCTCTGTTGACAAGGACCTCCACTTCATTCCACCTTAAATATCCCAGGAAAGCGAAAAATGGATAAAAAATTTGAGGTCCATATGTACAATGGATTATCACTCAGCCATGAAATCAATGTCATAAGGCTAGTAGCAGCATGATGAGTGGATTTAGGTCTGACGATTCTAAGTGACATAAGTCACACAGAAAAGGACACTTCTCATAAGGTGTCACTTATAGAGGGAATGTAAAAACCGTTACACTTGAACTGAATTACAAAACAGAACAGAGTCACACATGCAGAAAACACACTATGGCTGCTTAACGGGAAAGGTGAGGTGGGGTGATACATAAAACAAGAGTTTCAAATTAGCTCAGATACCGTTCCATAAACCCAATATGTAACAGACAAGACCTACTCCTTGCTCAGAGAACTGGACTCAACACGCCCGATTCACCGCACAAGAATATATCTGACTAGTAATAATCTTAAAACCTATGTATTGATATCTCTCTGTTAGTGTGTCAAGTGGGTGTAAAGCGGCATAAACAACGCCGTGAAAAGCAGCTAAACCCCATTATAAAAATAAATTACTTTTCAAAACCCATGAAACAAAGACAGTGAAAGAGAGAGAAATTCTTACACAATTCGTTCAGGGTCTGTGATGCAACCTGGATTGACCATATCTAGACCCACAGCTGGATGAGACATAAGGGTGGACACTCTTGGGGCTGAGAGGTTTGGTGAGGTTGGGTGAGCAAACGCAGACCCTTTAAAGTAATACTGCGTGCTACCCATCGCATGGGTCCCAAATCTCCAGGTTCAAGGGCATCTTCCTACATCGAAAACATGCATGAGAAACCCAGAAGATGGTACACCGTGTGATGGGGAAAGGTTTCTAAAACGCACCTCATTTCTCATCTCCTTGTGCTCGGGTTCGCCATTCCAGCCACTTTACTAGCAATCTCCCTACTTGGAGCATCAGCACCTTTAACCTCCTGTTCCGTACAGGTTGCTATTTGTCCTGAGGATGAACGGGAAGACGGGGAACCAATGAGAGACTAGCTCTTGGTGTTGGGACAGGCACAGGTCACTCTATTTTCCCATCAGGAAGAAGAATTAACCACAGGCTCAGCCTGCCCCCCGGAACCAGAACAGGGCCTGAAGCCATCCTGCGCTTTTGCGGCCAGCTCCCGAAAAAGCGAGTTGTAAAATGGAGCTTCAGGGCACTGCAATTCACAAACCTGCAGTTATAAATGATAACTCTCGTCCACAAATATATTGAGGGAAGGCAAAGACGAGGAATTGAAATCAAGGCAGAATTGCAGGACACAGATTTCAGGAGGTAGATTCGAATCGCCTTGAAAGCACATGAAAAGCGGCAAAACGTTGACAATGATGCCCTTGGCCAAAAAGGGCGTATGCGTTTTTTCCTGAATATATTCAGGAAAAAACGCATACGCCCTTTTTGGTCAACCAAGCAACCTGGAAAGGCAAATCAGCGCTACAAAGAAGTCTCGCTTCCCATCGGTCAAAAGGGCCATGCTGAAAAAAGTGTCAAAACCAGAAATGCAGGACAGGCCATGGAGAAATGGGAGCCTTGCTACACTGATGGGCGGGATGTAAATTGCCAACAGCCACTCTGGAGAAGTGTACGGTGTGTCCTGAAACATCTAAAAAACACAGCTTAGAGAGCATAGGGCACTTCCACGCATGGGGGTATAAAGTGGGAAAATAAAAAATCAGCAAGACACAAGCACCCCAAAGTTTAGGGCTGCTCTGTTGACAAGGACCTCCACTTCATTCCACCTTAAATATCCCAGGAAAGCGAAAAAAGGATAAAAAATTTGAGGTCCATATGTACAATGGATTATCACTCAGCCATGAAATCAATGTCATAAGGCTAGTAGCAGCATGATGAGTGGATTTAGGTACGACGATTCTAAGTGACATAAGTCACACAGAAAAGGACACTTCTCATAAGGTGTCACTTATAGAGGGAATGTAAAAACCGTTACACTTGAACTGAATTACAAAACAGAACAGAGTCAGACATGCAGAAAACACACTATGGCTGCTTAACGAGAAAGGTGAGGTGGGGTGATACATAAAACGAGAGTTTCAAATTAGCTCAGATACCGTTCCATAAACCCAATATGTAACAGACAAGACCTACTCCTTGCTCAGAGAACTGGACTCAACACGCCCGATTCACCGCACAAGAATATATCTGACTAGTAATAATCTTAAAACCTATGTATTGATATCTCTCTGTTAGTGTGTCAAGTGGGTGTAAAGCAGCATAAACACAGCCGTGAAAAGCAGCTAAACCCCATTATAAAAATAAATTACTTTTCAAAACCCATGAAACAAAGACAGTGAAAGAGAGAGAAATTCTTACACAATTCGTTCAGGGTCTGTGATGCAACCTGGATAGACCATATCTAGACCCACAGCTAGATGAGACATAAGGGTGGACACTCTTGGGGCTGAGAGGTTTGGTGAGGTTGGGTGAGCAAATGCAGACCCTTTAAAGTAATACTGCGTGCTACCCATCGCATGGGTCCCAAATCTCCAGGTTCAAGGGCATCTTCCTACATCGAAAACATGCATGAGAAACCCAGAAGATGGTACACCGTGTGATGGGGAAAGGTTTCTAAAACGCACCTCATTTCTCATCTCCTTGTGCTCGGGTTCGCCATTCCAGCCACTTTACTAGCAATCTCCCTACTTGGAGCATCAGCACCTTTAACCTCCTGTTCCGTACAGGTTGCTATTTGTCCTGAGGATGAACGGGAAGACGGGGAACCAATGAGAGACTAGCTCTTGGTGTTGGGACAGGCACAGGTCACTCTATTTTCCAATCAGGAAGAAGAATTAACCACAGGCTCAGCCTGCCCCCCGGAACCAGAACAGGGCCTGAAGCCATCCTTCGCTTTTGCGGCCAGCTCCCGAAAAAGCGAGTTGTAAAATGGAGTTTCAGGGCACTGCAATTCACAAACCTGCACAGTTATAAATGATAACTCTCGTCCACAAATATATTGAGGGAAGGCAAAGACGAGGAATTGAAATCAAGGCAGAATTGCAGGAAACAGATTTCAGGAGGTAGATTCGAATCGCCTTTAAAGCACATGAAAAGTGGCAAAACGTTGACAATGATGCCCTTGGCCAAAAAGGGCGTATGCGTTTTTTTTTGAATATATTCAGGAAAAAACGCATACGCCCTTTTTGGCCAACCAAGCAACCTGGAAAGGCAAATCAGAGCTACAAAGAAGTCTCGCTTCCCATCGGTCAAAAGGGCCATGCTGAAAAAAGTGTCAAAACCAGAAATGCAGGACAGGCCATGGAGAAATGGGAGCCTTGCTACACTGATGGGCGGGATGTAAATTGCCAAGCAGCCACTCTGGAGAAGTGTACGGTGTGTCCTGAAACATCTAAAAAACACAGCTTAGAGAGCATAGGGCACTTCCACGCATGGGGGTATAAAGTGGGAAAATTAAAAATCAGCAAGACACAAGCACCCCAAAGTTTAGGGCTGCTCTGTTGACAAGGACCTCCACTTCATTCCACCTTAAATATCCCAGGAAAGCGAAAAATGGATAAAAAATTTGAGGTCCATATGTACAATGGATTATCACTCAGCCATGAAATCAATGTCATAAGGCTAGTAGCAGCATGATGAGTGGATTTACGTCCGACGATTTTAAGTGACATAAGTCACACAGAAAAGGACACTTCTCATAAGGTGTCACTTATAGAGGGAATGTAAAAACCGTTACACTTGAACTGAATTACAAAACAGAACAGAGTCACACATGCAGAAAACACACTATGGCTGCTTAACGGGAAAGGTGAGGTGGGGTGATACATAAAACAAGAGTTTCAAATTAGCTCAGATACCGTTCCATAAACCCAATATGTAACAGACAAGACCTACTCCTTGCTCAGAGAACTGGACTCAACACGCCCGATTCACCGCACAAGAATATATCTGACTAGTAATAATCTTAAAACCTATGTATTGATATCTCTCTGTTAGTGTGTCAAGTGGGTGTAAAGCAGCATAAACACAGCCGTGAAAAGCAGCTAAACCCCATTATAAAAATAAATTACTTTTCAAAACCCATGAAACAAAGACAGTGAAAGAGAGAGAAATTCTTACACAATTCGTTCAGGGTCTGTGATGCAACCTGGATTGACCATATCTAGACCCACAGCTGGATGAGACATAAGGGTGGACACTCTTGGGGCTGAGAGGTTTGGTGAGGTTGGGTGAGCAAACGCAGACCCTTTAAAGTAATACTGCGTGCTACCCATCGCATGGGTCCCAAATCTCCAGGTTCAAGGGCATCTTCCTACATCGAAAACATGCATGAGAAACCCAGAAGATGGTACACCGTGTGATGGGGAAAGGTTTCTAAAACGCACCTCATTTCTCATCTCCTTGTGCTCGGGTTCGCCATTCCAGACACTTTACTAGCAATCTCCCTACTTGGAGCATCAGCACCTTTAACCTCCTGTTCCGTACAGGTTGCTATTTGTCCTGAGGATGAACGGGAAGACGGAGAACCAATGAGAGACTAGCTCTTGGTGTTGGGACAGGCACAGGTCACTCTATTTTCCCATCAGGAAGAAGAATTAACCACAGGCTCAGCCTGCCCCCCGGAACCAGAACAGGGCCTGAAGCCATCCTGCGCTTTTGCGGCCAGCTCCCGAAAAAGAGAGTTGTAAAACGGAGCTTCAGGGCACTGCAATTCACAAACCTGCACAGTTATAAATGATAACTCTCGTCCACAAATATATTGAGGGAAGGCAAAGACGAGGAATTGAAATCAAGGCAGAATTGCAGGAAACAGATTTCAGGAGGTAGATTCGAATCGCCTTTAAAGCACATGAAAAGCGGCAAAACGTTGACAATGATGCCCTTGGCCAAAAAGGGCGTATGCGTTTTTTCCTGAATATATTCAGGAAAAAACGCATACGCCCTTTTTGGCCAACCAAGCAACCTGGAAAGGCAAATCAGCGCTACAAAGAAATCTCGCTTCCCATCGGTCAAAAGGGCCATGCTGAAAAAAGTGTCAAAACCAGAAATGCAGGACAGGCCATGGAGAAATGGGAGCCTTGCTACACGGATGGGCGGGATGTAAATTGCCAACAGCCACTCTGGAGAAGTGTACGGTGTGTCCTGAAACATCTAAAAAACACAGCTTAGAGAGCCTAGGGCACTTCCACGCATGGGGGTATAAAGTGGGAAAATTAAAAATCAGCAAGACACAAGCACCCCAAAGTTTAGGGCTGCTCTGTTGACAAGGACCTCCACTTCATTCCACCTTAAATATCCCAGGAAAGCGAAAAATGGATAAAAAATTTGAGGTCCATATGTACAATGGATTATCACTCAGCCATGAAATCAATGTCATAAGGCTAGTAGCAGCATGATGAGTGGATTTAGGTCCGACGATTCTAAGTGACATAAGTCACACAGAAAAGGACACTTCTCATAAGGTGTCACTTATAGAGGGAATGTAAAAACCGTTACACTTGAACTGAATTACAAAACAGAACAGAGTCACACATGCAGAAAACACACTATGGCTGCTTAACGGGAAAGGTGAGGTGGGGTGATACATAAAACAAGAGTTTCAAATTAGCTCAGATACCGTTCCATAAACCCAATATGTAACAGACAAGCCCTACTCCTTGCTCAGAGAACTGGACTCAACACGCCCGATTCACCGCAAAAGAATATATCTGACTAGTAATAATCTTAAAACCTATGTATTGATATCTCTCTGTTAGTGTGTCAAGTGGGTGTAAAGCGGCATAAACAACGCCGTGAAAAGCAGCTAAACCCCATTATAAAAATAAATTACTTTTCAAAACCCATGAAACAAAGACAGTGAAAGAGAGAGAAATTCTTACACAATTCGTTCAGTGGCTGTGATGCAACCTGGATTGACCATATCTAGACCCACAGCTGGATGAGACATAAGGGTGGACACTCTTGGGGCTGAGAGGTTTGGTGAGGTTGGGTGAGCAAACGCAGACCCTTTAAAGTAATACTGCGTGCTACCCATCGCATGGGTCCCAAATCTCCAGGTTCCAGGGCATCTTCCTACATCGAAAACATGCATGAGAAACCCAGAAGATGGTACACCGTGTGATGGGGAAAGGTTTCTAAAATGCACCTCATTTCTCATCTCCTTGTGCTAGGGTTCGCCATTCCAGCCACTTTACTAGCAATCTCCCTACTTGGAGCATCAGCACCTTTAACCTCCTGTTCCGTACAGGTTGCTATTTGTCCTGAGGATGAACGGGAAGACGGGGAACCAATGAGAGACTAGCTCTTGGTGTTGGGACAGGCACAGGTCACTCTATTTTCCCATCAGGAAGAAGAATTAACCACAGGCTCAGCCTGCCCCCCGGAACCAGAACAGGGCCTGAAGCCATCCTGCGCTTTTGCGGCCAGCTCCCGAAAAAGCGAGTTGTAAAATGGAGCTTCAGGGCACTGCAATTCACAAACCTGCACAGTTATAAATGATAACTCTCGTCCACAAATATATTGAGGGAAGGCAAAGACGAGGAATTGAAATCAAGGCAGAATTGCAGGAAACAGATTTCAGGAGGTAGATTCGAATCGCCTTTAAAGCACATGAAAAGCGGCAAAACGTTGACAATGATGCCCTTGGCCAAAAAGGGCGTATGCGTTTTTTCCTGAATATATTCAGGAAAAAACGCATACGCCCTTTTTGGCCAACCAAGCAACCTGGAAAGGCAAATCAGCGCTACAAAGAAATCTCGCTTCCCATCGGTCAAAAGGGCCATGCTGAAAAAAGTGTCAAAACCAGAAATGCAGGACAGGCCATGGAGAAATGGGAGCCTTGCTACACGGATGGGCGGGATGTAAATTGCCAACAGCCACTCTGGAGAAGTGTACGGTGTGTCCTGAAACATCTAAAAAACACAGCTTAGAGAGCATAGGGCACTTCCACGCATGGGGGTATAAAGTGGGAAAATTAAAAATCAGCAAGACACAAGCACCCCAAAGTTTAGGGCTGCTCTGTTGACAAGGACCTCCACTTCATTCCACCTTAAATATCCCAGGAAAGCGAAAAATGGATAAAAAATTTGAGGTCCATATGTACAATGGATTATCACTCAGCCATGAAATCAATGTCATAAGGCTAGTAGCAGCATGATGAGTGGATTTAGGTCCGACGATTCTAAGTGACATAAGTCACACAGAAAAGGACACTTCTCATAAGGTGTCACTTATAGAGGGAATGTAAAAACCGTTACACTTGAACTGAATTACAAAACAGAACAGAGTCACACATGCAGAAAACACACTATGGCTGCTTAACGGGAAAGGTGAGGTGGGGTGATACATAAAACAAGAGTTTCAAATTAGCTCAGATACCGTTCCATAAACCCAATATGTAACAGACAAGCCCTACTCCTTGCTCAGAGAACTGGACTCAACACGCCCGATTCACCGCAAAAGAATATATCTGACTAGTAATAATCTTAAAACCTATGTATTGATATCTCTCTGTTAGTGTGTCAAGTGGGTGTAAAGCGGCATAAACAACGCCGTGAAAAGCAGCTAAACCCCATTATAAAAATAAATTACTTTTCAAAACCCATGAAACAAAGACAGTGAAAGAGAGAGAAATTCTTACACAATTCGTTCAGTGGCTGTGATGCAACCTGGATTGACCATATCTAGACCCACAGCTGGATGAGACATAAGGGTGGACACTCTTGGGGCTGAGAGGTTTGGTGAGGTTGGGTGAGCAAACGCAGACCCTTTAAAGTAATACTGCGTGCTACCCATCGCATGGGTCCCAAATCTCCAGGTTCCAGGGCATCTTCCTACATCGAAAACATGCATGAGAAACCCAGAAGATGGTACACCGTGTGATGGGGAAAGGTTTCTAAAATGCACCTCATTTCTCATCTCCTTGTGCTAGGGTTCGCCATTCCAGCCACTTTACTAGCAATCTCCCTACTTGGAGCATCAGCACCTTTAACCTCCTGTTCCGTACAGGTTGCTATTTGTCCTGAGGATGAACGGGAAGACGGGGAACCAATGAGAGACTAGCTCTTGGTGTTGGGACAGGCACAGGTCACTCTATTTTCCCATCAGGAAGAAGAATTAACCACAGGCTCAGCCTGCCCCCCGGAACCAGAACAGGGCCTGAAGCCATCCTGCGCTTTTGCGGCCAGCTCCCGAAAAAGCGAGTTGTAAAATGGAGCTTCAGGGCACTGCAATTCACAAACCTGCACAGTTATAAATGATAACTCTCGTCCACAAATATATTGAGGGAAGGCAAAGACGAGGAATTGAAATCAAGGCAGAATTGCAGGAAACAGATTTCAGGAGGTAGATTCGAATCGCCTTTAAAGCACATGAAAAGCGGCAAAACGTTGACAATGATGCCCTTGGCCAAAAAGGGCGTATGCGTTTTTTCCTGAATATATTCAGGAAAAAACGCATACGCCCTTTTTGGCCAACCAAGCAACCTGGAAAGGCAAATCAGCGCTACAAAGAAATCTCGCTTCCCATCGGTCAAAAGGGCCATGCTGAAAAAAGTGTCAAAACCAGAAATGCAGGACAGGCCATGGAGAAATGGGAGCCTTGCTACACGGATGGGCGGGATGTAAATTGCCAACAGCCACTCTGGAGAAGTGTACGGTGTGTCCTGAAACATCTAAAAAACACAGCTTAGAGAGCCTAGGGCACTTCCACGCATGGGGGTATAAAGTGGGAAAATTAAAAATCAGCAAGACACAAGCACCCCAAAGTTTAGGGCTGCTCTGTTGACAAGGACCTCCACTTCATTCCACCTTAAATATCCCAGGAAAGCGAAAAATGGATAAAAAATTTGAGGTCCATATGTACAATGGATTATCACTCAGCCATGAAATCAATGTCATAAGGCTAGTAGCAGCATGATGAGTGGATTTAGGTCCGACGATTCTAAGTGACATAAGTCACACAGAAAAGGACACTTCTCATAAGGTGTCACTTATAGAGGGAATGTAAAAACCGTTACACTTGAACTGAATTACAAAACAGAACAGAGTCACACATGCAGAAAACACACTATGGCTGCTTAACGGGAAAGGTGAGGTGGGGTGATACATAAAACAAGAGTTTCAAATTAGCTCAGATACCGTTCCATAAACCCAATATGTAACAGACAAGCCCTACTCCTTGCTCAGAGAACTGGACTCAACACGCCCGATTCACCGCAAAAGAATATATCTGACTAGTAATAATCTTAAAACCTATGTATTGATATCTCTCTGTTAGTGTGTCAAGTGGGTGTAAAGTGGCATAAACAACGCCGTGAAAAGCAGCTAAACCCCATTATAAAAATAAATTACTTTTCAAAACCCATGAAACAAAGACAGTGAAAGAGAGAGAAATTCTTACACAATTCGTTCAGTGGCTGTGATGCAACCTGGATTGACCATATCTAGACCCACAGCTGGATGAGACATAAGGGTGGACACTCTTGGGGCTGAGAGGTTTGGTGAGGTTGGGTGAGCAAACGCAGACCCTTTAAAGTAATACTGCGTGCTACCCATCGCATGGGTCCCAAATCTCCAGGTTCCAGGGCATCTTCCTACATCGAAAACATGCATGAGAAACCCAGAAGATGGTACACCGTGTGATGGGGAAAGGTTTCTAAAATGCACCTCATTTCTCATCTCCTTGTGCTAGGGTTCGCCATTCCAGCCACTTTACTAGCAATCTCCCTACTTGGAGCATCAGCACCTTTAACCTCCTGTTCCGTACAGGTTGCTATTTGTCCTGAGGATGAACGGGAAGACGGGGAACCAATGAGAGACTAGCTCTTGGTGTTGGGACAGGCACAGGTCACTCTATTTTCCCATCAGGAAGAAGAATTAACCACAGGCTCAGCCTGCCCCCCGGAACCAGAACAGGGCCTGAAGCCATCCTGCGCTTTTGCGGCCAGCTCCCGAAAAAGCGAGTTGTAAAATGGAGCTTCAGGGCACTGCAATTCACAAACCTGCACAGTTATAAATGATAACTCTCGTCCACAAATATATTGAGGGAAGGCAAAGACGAGGAATTGAAATCAAGGGAGAATTGCAGGAAACAGATTTCAGGAGGTAGATTCGAATCGCCTTTAAAGCACATGAAAAGCGGCAAAACGTTGACAATGATGCCCTTGGCCAAAAAGGGCGTATGCGTTTTTTCCTGAATATATTCAGGAAAAAACGCATACGCCCTTTTTGGCCAACCAAGCCACCTGGAAAGGCAAATCAGCGCTACAAAGAAGTCTCGCTTTCCATCGGTCAAAAGGGCCATGCTGAAAAAAGTGTCAAAACCAGAAATGCAGGACAGGCCATGGAGAAATGGGAGCCTTGCTACACTGATGGGCGGGATGTAAATTGCCAACAGCCACTCTGGAGAAGTGTACGGTGTGTCCTGAAACATCTAAAAAACACAGCTTAGAGAGCATAGGGCACTTCCACGCATGGGGGTATAAAGTGGGAAAATTAAAAATCAGCAAGACACAAGCACCCCAAAGTTTAGGGCTGCTCTGTTGACAAGGACCTCCACTTCATTCCACCTTAAATATCCCAGGAAAGCGAAAAATGGATAAAAAATTTGAGGTCCATATGTACAATGGATTATCACTCAGCCATGAAATCAATGTCATAAGGCTAGTAGCAGCATGATGAGTGGATTTACGTCCGACGATTCTAAGTGACATAAGTCACACAGAAAAGGACACTTCTCATAAGGTGTCACTTATAGAGGGAATGTAAAAACCGTTACACTTGAACTGAATTACAAAACAGAACAGAGTCACACATGCAGAAAACACACTATGGCTGCTTAACGGGAAAGGTGAGGTGGGGTGATACATAAAACAAGAGTTTCAAATTAGCTCAGATACCGTTCCATAAACCCAATATGTAACAGACAAGACCTACTCCTTGCTCAGAGAACTGGACTCAACACGCCCGATTCACCGCACAAGAATATATCTGACTAGTAATAATCTTAAAACCTATGTATTGATATCTCTCTGTTAGTGTGTCAAGTGGGTGTAAAGCAGCATAAACACAGCCGTGAAAAGCAGCTAAACCCCATTATAAAAATAAATTACTTTTCAAAACCCATGAAACAAAGACAGTGAAAGAGAGAGAAATTCTTACACAATTCGTTCAGGGTCTGTGATGCAACCTGGATTGACCATATCTAGACCCACAGCTGGATGAGACATAAGGGTGGACACTCTTGGGGCTGAGAGGTTTGGTGAGGTTGGGTGAGCAAATGCAGACCCTTTAAAGTAATACTGCGTGCTACCCATCGCATGGGTCCCAAATCTCCAGGTTCAAGGGCATCTTCCTACATCGAAAACATGCATGAGAAACCCAGAAGATGGTACACCGTGTGATGGGGAAAGGTTTCTAAAACGCACCTCATTTCTCATCTCCTTGTGCTCGGGTTCGACATTCCAGCCACTTTACTAGCAATCTCCCTACTTGGAGCATCAGCACCTTTAACCTCCTGTTCCGTACAGGTTGCTATTTGTCCTGAGGATGAACGGGAAGACGGGGAACCAATGAGAGACTAGCTCTTGGTGTTGGGACAGGCACAGGTCACTCTACTTTCCCATCAGGAAGAAGAATTAACCACAGGCTCAGCCTGCCCCCCGGAACCAGAACAGGGCCTGAAGCCATCCTGCGCTTTTGCGGCCAGCTTCCGAAAAAGCGAGTTGTAAAATGGAGCTTCAGGGCACTGCAATTCACAAACCTGCACAGTTATAAATGATAACTCTCGTCCACAAATATATTGAGGGAAGGCAAAGACGAGGAATTGAAATCAAGGCAGAATTGGAGGAAACAGATTTCAGGAGGTAGATTCGAATCGCCTTTAAAGCACATGAAAAGCGGCAAAACGTTGACAATGATGCCCTTGGCCAAAAAGGGCGTATGCGTTTTTTCCTGAATATATTCAGGAAAAAACGCATACGCCCTTTTTGGCCAACCAAGCAACCTGGAAAGGCAAATCAGCGCTACAAAGAAGTCTCGCTTCCCATCGGTCAAAAGGGCCATGCTGAAAAAAGTGTCAAAACCAGAAATGCAGGACAGGCCATGGAGAAATGGGAGCCTTGCTACACTGATGAGCGGGATGTAAATTGCCAACAGCCACTCTGGAGAAGTGTACGGTGTGTCCTGAAACATCTAAAAAACACAGCTTAGAGAGCATAGGGCACTTCCACGCATGGGGGTATAAAGTGGGAAAATTAAAAATCAGCAAGACACAAGCACCCCAAAGTTTAGGGCTGCTCTGTTGACAAGGACCTCCACTTCATTCCACCTTAAATATCCCAGGAAAGCGAAAAATGGATAAAAAATTTGAGGTCCATATGTACAATGGATTATCACTCAGCCATGAAATCAATGTCATAAGGCTAGTAGCAGCATGATGAGTGGATTTAGGTCTGACGATTCTAAGTGACATAAGTCACACAGAAAAGGACACTTCTCATAAGGTGTCACTTATAGAGGGAATGTAAAAACCGTTACACTTGAACTGAATTACAAAACAGAACAGAGTCACACATGCAGAAAACACACTATGGCTGCTTAACGGGAAAGGTGAGGTGGGGTGATACATAAAACAAGAGTTTCAAATTAGCTCAGATACCGTTCCATAAACCCAATATGTAACAGACAAGACCTACTCCTTGCTCAGAGAACTGGACTCAACACGCCCGATTCACCGCACAAGAATATATCTGACTAGTAATAATCTTAAAACCTATGTATTGATATCTCTCTGTTAGTGTGTCAAGTGGGTGTAAGGCAGCATAAACACAGCCGTGAAAAGCAGCTAAACCCCATTATAAAAATAAATTACTTTTCAAAACCCATGAAACAAAGACAGTGAAAGAGAGAGAAATTCTTACACAATTCGTTCAGGGTCTGTGATGCAACCTGGATTGACCATATCTAGACCCACAGCTGGATGAGACATAAGGGTGGACACTCTTGGGGCTGAGAGGTTTGGTGAGGTTGGGTGAGCAAACGCAGACCCTTTAAAGTAATACTGCGTGCTACCCATCGCATGGGTCCCAAATCTCCAGGTTCAAGGGCATCTTCCTACATCGAAAACATGCATGAGAAACCCAGAAGATGGTACACCGTGTGATGGGGAAAGGTTTCTAAAACGCACCTCATTTCTCATCTCCTTGTGCTCGGGTTCGCCATTCCAGCCACTTTACTAGCAATCTCCCTACTTGGAGCATCAGCACCTTTAACCTCCTGTTCCGTACAGGTTGCTATTTGTCCTGAGGATGAACGGGAAGACGGGGAACCAATGAGAGACTAGCTCTTGGTGTTGGGACAGGCACAGGTCACTCTATTTTCCCATCAGGAAGAAGAATTAACCACAGGCTCAGCCTGCCCCCCGGAACCAGAACAGGGCCTGAAGCCATCCTGCGCTTTTGCGGCCAGCTCCCGAAAAAGCGAGTTGTAAAATGGAGCTTCAGGACACTGCAATTCACAAACCTGCACAGTTATAAATGATAACTCTCGTCCACAAATATATTGAGGGAAGGCAAAGACGAGGAATTGAAATCAAGGCAGAATTGCAGGACACAGATTTCAGGAGGTAGATTCGAATCGCCTTTAAAGCACATGAAAAGCGGCAAAACGTTGACAATGATGCCCTTGGCCAAAAAGGGCGTATGCGTTTTTTCCTGAATATATTCAGGAAAAAACGCATACGCCCTTTTTGGTCAACCAAGCAACCTGGAAAGGCAAATCAGCGCTACAAAGAAGTCTCGCTTCCCATCGGTCAAAAGGGCCATGCTGAAAAAAGTGTCAAAACCAGAAATGCAGGACAGGCCATGGAGAAATGGGAGCCTTGCTACACTGATGGGCGGGATGTAAATTGCCAACAGCCACTCTGGAGAAGTGTACGGTGTGTCCTGAAACATCTAAAAAACACAGCTTAGAGAGCATAGGGCACTTCCACGCATGGGGGTATAAAGTGGGAAAATAAAAAATCAGCAAGACACAAGCACCCCAAAGTTTAGGGCTGCTCTGTTGACAAGGACCTCCACTTCATTCCACCTTAAATATCCCAGGAAAGCGAAAAATGGATAAAAAATTTGAGGTCCATATGTACAATGGATTATCACTCAGCCATGAAATCAATGTCATAAGGCTAGTAGCAGCATGATGAGTGGATTTAGGTACGACGATTCTAAGTGACATAAGTCACACAGAAAAGGACACTTCTCATAAGGTGTCACTTATAGAGGGAATGTAAAAACCGTTACACTTGAACTGAATTACAAAACAGAACAGAGTCAGACATGCAGAAAACACACTATGGCTGCTTAACGGGAAAGGTGAGGTGGGGTGATACATAAAACGAGAGTTTCAAATTAGCTCAGATACCGTTCCATAAACCCAATATGTAACAGACAAGACCTACTCCTTGCTCAGAGAACTGGACTCAACACGCCCGATTCACCGCACAAGAATATATCTGACTAGTAATAATCTTAAAACCTATGTATTGATATCTCTCTGTTAGTGTGTCAAGTGGGTGTAAAGCAGCATAAACACAGCCGTGAAAAGCAGCTAAACCCCATTATAAAAATAAATTACTTTTCAAAACCCATGAAACAAAGACAGTGAAAGAGAGAGAAATTCTTACACAATTCGTTCAGGGTCTGTGATGCAACCTGGATAGACCATATCTAGACCCACAGCTAGATGAGACATAAGGGTGGACACCCTTGGGGCTGAGAGGTTTGGTGAGGTTGGGTGAGCAAATGCAGACCCTTTAAAGTAATACTGCGTGCTACCCATCGCATGGGTCCCAAATCTCCAGGTTCAAGGGCATCTTCCTACATCGAAAACATGCATGAGAAACCCAGAAGATGGTACACCGTGTGATGGGGAAAGGTTTCTAAAACGCACCTCATTTCTCATCTCCTTGTGCTCGGGTTCGACATTCCAGCCACTTTACTAGCAATCTCCCTACTTGGAGCATCAGCACCTTTAACCTCCTGTTCCGTACAGGTTGCTATTTGTCCTGAGGATGAACGGGAAGACGGGGAACCAATGAGAGACTAGCTCTTGGTGTTGGGACAGGCACAGGTCACTCTACTTTCCCATCAGGAAGAAGAATTAACCACAGGCTCAGCCTGCCCCCCGGAACCAGAACAGGGCCTGAAGCCATCCTGCGCTTTTGCGGCCAGCTCCCGAAAAAGCGAGTTGTAAAATGGAGCTTCAGGGCACTGCAATTCACAAACCTGCACAGTTATAAATGATAACTCTCGTCCACAAATATATTGAGGGAAGGCAAAGACGAGGAATTGAAATCAAGGCAGAATTGGAGGAAACAGATTTCAGGAGGTAGATTCGAATCGCCTTTAAAGCACATGAAAAGCGGCAAAACGTTGACAATGATGCCCTTGGCCAAAAAGGGCGTATGCGTTTTTTCCTGAATATATTCAGGAAAAAACGCATACGCCCTTTTTGGCCAACCAAGCAACCTGGAAAGGCAAATCAGCGCTACAAAGAAGTCTCGCTTCCCATCGGTCAAAAGGGCCATGCTGAAAAAAGTGTCAAAACCAGAAATGCAGGACAGGCCATGGAGAAATGGGAGCCTTGCTACACTGATGGGCGGGATGTAAATTGCCAAGCAGCCACTCTGGAGAAGTGTACGGTGTGTCCTGAAACATCTAAAAAACACAGCTTAGAGAGCATAGGGCACTTCCACGCATGGGGGTATAAAGTGGGAAAATTAAAAATCAGCAAGACACAAGCACCCCAAAGTTTAGGGCTGCTCTGTTGACAAGGACCTCCACTTCATTCCACCTTAAATATCCCAGGAAAGCGAAAAATGGATAAAAAATTTGAGGTCCATATGTACAATGGATTATCACTCAGCCATGAAATCAATGTCATAAGGCTAGTAGCAGCATGATGAGTGGATTTACGTCCGACGATTTTAAGTGACATAAGTCACACAGAAAAGGACACTTCTCATAAGGTGTCACTTATAGAGGGAATGTAAAAACCGTTACACTTGAACTGAATTACAAAACAGAACAGAGTCACACATGCAGAAAACACACTATGGCTGCTTAACGGGAAAGGTGAGGTGGGGTGATACATAAAACAAGAGTTTCAAATTAGCTCAGATACCGTTCCATAAACCCAATATGTAACAGACAAGACCTACTCCTTGCTCAGAGAACTGGACTCAACACGCCCGATTCACCGCACAAGAATATATCTGACTAGTAATAATCTTAAAACCTATGTATTGATATCTCTCTGTTAGTGTGTCAAGTGGGTGTAAAGCAGCATAAACACAGCCGTGAAAAGCAGCTAAACCCCATTATAAAAATAAATTACTTTTCAAAACCCATGAAACAAAGACAGTGAAAGAGAGAGAAATTCTTACACAATTCGTTCAGGGTCTGTGATGCAACCTGGATTGACCATATCTAGACCCACAGCTGGATGAGACATAAGGGTGGACACTCTTGGGGCTGAGAGGTTTGGTGAGGTTGGGTGAGCAAACGCAGACCCTTTAAAGTAATACTGCGTGCTACCCATCGCATGGGTCCCAAATCTCCAGGTTCAAGGGCATCTTCCTACATCGAAAACATGCATGAGAAACCCAGAAGATGGTACACCGTGTGATGGGGAAAGGTTTCTAAAACGCACCTCATTTCTCATCTCCTTGTGCTCGGGTTCGCCATTCCAGACACTTTACTAGCAATCTCCCTACTTGGAGCATCAGCACCTTTAACCTCCTGTTCCGTACAGGTTGCTATTTGTCCTGAGGATGAACGGGAAGACGGAGAACCAATGAGAGACTAGCTCTTGGTGTTGGGACAGGCACAGGTCACTCTATTTTCCCATCAGGAAGAAGAATTAACCACAGGCTCAGCCTGCCCCCCGGAACCAGAACAGGGCCTGAAGCCATCCTGCGCTTTTGCGGCCAGCTCCCGAAAAAGAGAGTTGTAAAACGGAGCTTCAGGGCACTGCAATTCACAAACCTGCACAGTTATAAATGATAACTCTCGTCCACAAATATATTGAGGGAAGGCAAAGACGAGGAATTGAAATCAAGGCAGAATTGCAGGAAACAGATTTCAGGAGGTAGATTCGAATCGCCTTTAAAGCACATGAAAAGCGGCAAAACGTTGACAATGATGCCCTTGGCCAAAAAGGGCGTATGCGTTTTTTCCTGAATATATTCAGGAAAAAACGCATACGCCCTTTTTGGCCAACCAAGCAACCTGGAAAGGCAAATCAGCGCTACAAAGAAATCTCGCTTCCCATCGGTCAAAAGGGCCATGCTGAAAAAAGTGTCAAAACCAGAAATGCAGGACAGGCCATGGAGAAATGGGAGCCTTGCTACACGGATGGGCGGGATGTAAATTGCCAACAGCCACTCTGGAGAAGTGTACGGTGTGTCCTGAAACATCTAAAAAACACAGCTTAGAGAGCCTAGGGCACTTCCACGCATGGGGGTATAAAGTGGGAAAATTAAAAATCAGCAAGACACAAGCACCCCAAAGTTTAGGGCTGCTCTGTTGACAAGGACCTCCACTTCATTCCACCTTAAATATCCCAGGAAAGCGAAAAATGGATAAAAAATTTGAGGTCCATATGTACAATGGATTATCACTCAGCCATGAAATCAATGTCATAAGGCTAGTAGCAGCATGATGAGTGGATTTAGGTCCGACGATTCTAAGTGACATAAGTCACACAGAAAAGGACACTTCTCATAAGGTGTCACTTATAGAGGGAATGTAAAAACCGTTACACTTGAACTGAATTACAAAACAGAACAGAGTCACACATGCAGAAAACACACTATGGCTGCTTAACGGGAAAGGTGAGGTGGGGTGATACATAAAACAAGAGTTTCAAATTAGCTCAGATACCGTTCCATAAACCCAATATGTAACAGACAAGCCCTACTCCTTGCTCAGAGAACTGGACTCAACACGCCCGATTCACCGCAAAAGAATATATCTGACTAGTAATAATCTTAAAACCTATGTATTGATATCTCTCTGTTAGTGTGTCAAGTGGGTGTAAAGCGGCATAAACAACGCCGTGAAAAGCAGCTAAACCCCATTATAAAAATAAATTACTTTTCAAAACCCATGAAACAAAGACAGTGAAAGAGAGAGAAATTCTTACACAATTCGTTCAGTGGCTGTGATGCAACCTGGATTGACCATATCTAGACCCACAGCTGGATGAGACATAAGGGTGGACACTCTTGGGGCTGAGAGGTTTGGTGAGGTTGGGTGAGCAAACGCAGACCCTTTAAAGTAATACTGCGTGCTACCCATCGCATGGGTCCCAAATCTCCAGGTTCCAGGGCATCTTCCTACATCGAAAACATGCATGAGAAACCCAGAAGATGGTACACCGTGTGATGGGGAAAGGTTTCTAAAATGCACCTCATTTCTCATCTCCTTGTGCTAGGGTTCGCCATTCCAGCCACTTTACTAGCAATCTCCCTACTTGGAGCATCAGCACCTTTAACCTCCTGTTCCGTACAGGTTGCTATTTGTCCTGAGGATGAACGGGAAGACGGGGAACCAATGAGAGACTAGCTCTTGGTGTTGGGACAGGCACAGGTCACTCTATTTTCCCATCAGGAAGAAGAATTAACCACAGGCTCAGCCTGCCCCCCGGAACCAGAACAGGGCCTGAAGCCATCCTGCGCTTTTGCGGCCAGCTCCCGAAAAAGCGAGTTGTAAAATGGAGCTTCAGGGCACTGCAATTCACAAACCTGCACAGTTATAAATGATAACTCTCGTCCACAAATATATTGAGGGAAGGCAAAGACGAGGAATTGAAATCAAGGCAGAATTGCAGGAAACAGATTTCAGGAGGTAGATTCGAATCGCCTTTAAAGCACATGAAAAGCGGCAAAACGTTGACAATGATGCCCTTGGCCAAAAAGGGCGTATGCGTTTTTTCCTGAATATATTCAGGAAAAAACGCATACGCCCTTTTTGGCCAACCAAGCAACCTGGAAAGGCAAATCAGCGCTACAAAGAAATCTCGCTTCCCATCGGTCAAAAGGGCCATGCTGAAAAAAGTGTCAAAACCAGAAATGCAGGACAGGCCATGGAGAAATGGGAGCCTTGCTACACGGATGGGCGGGATGTAAATTGCCAACAGCCACTCTGGAGAAGTGTACGGTGTGTCCTGAAACATCTAAAAAACACAGCTTAGAGAGCCTAGGGCACTTCCACGCATGGGGGTATAAAGTGGGAAAATTAAAAATCAGCAAGACACAAGCACCCCAAAGTTTAGGGCTGCTCTGTTGACAAGGACCTCCACTTCATTCCACCTTAAATATCCCAGGAAAGCGAAAAATGGATAAAAAATTTGAGGTCCATATGTACAATGGATTATCACTCAGCCATGAAATCAATGTCATAAGGCTAGTAGCAGCATGATGAGTGGATTTAGGTCTGACGATTCTAAGTGACATAAGTCACACAGAAAAGGACACTTCTCATAAGGTGTCACTTATAGAGGGAATGTAAAAACCGTTACACTTGAACTGAATTACAAAACAGAACAGAGTCACACATGCAGAAAACACACTATGGCTGCTTAACGGGAAAGGTGAGGTGGGGTGATACATAAAACAAGAGTTTCAAATTAGCTCAGATACCGTTCCATAAACCCAATATGTAACAGACAAGACCTACTCCTTGCTCAGAGAACTGGACTCAACACGCCCGATTCACCGCACAAGAATATATCTGACTAGTAATAATCTTAAAACCTATGTATTGATATCTCTCTGTTAGTGTGTCAAGTGGGTGTAAAGCGGCATAAACAACGCCGTGAAAAGCAGCTAAACCCCATTATAAAAATAAATTACTTTTCAAAACCCATGAAACAAAGACAGTGAAAGAGAGAGAAATTCTTACACAATTCGTTCAGGGTCTGTGATGCAACCTGGATTGACCATATCTAGACCCACAGCTGGATGAGACATAAGGGTGGACACTCTTGGGGCTGAGAGGTTTGGTGAGGTTGGGTGAGCAAACGCAGACCCTTTAAAGTAATACTGCGTGCTACCCATCGCATGGGTCCCAAATCTCCAGGTTCAAGGGCATCTTCCTACATCGAAAACATGCATGAGAAACCCAGAAGATGGTACACCGTGTGATGGGGAAAGGTTTCTAAAACGCACCTCATTTCTCATCTCCTTGTGCTCGGGTTCGCCATTCCAGCCACTTTACTAGCAATCTCCCTACTTGGAGCATCAGCACCTTTAACCTCCTGTTCCGTACAGGTTGCTATTTGTCCTGAGGATGAACGGGAAGACGGGGAACCAATGAGAGACTAGCTCTTGGTGTTGGGACAGGCACAGGTCACTCTATTTTCCCATCAGGAAGAAGAATTAACCACAGGCTCAGCCTGCCCCCCGGAACCAGAACAGGGCCTGAAGCCATCCTGCGCTTTTGCGGCCAGCTCCGGAAAAAGCGAGTTGTAAAATGGAGCTTCAGGGCACTGCAATTCACAAACCTGCACAGTTATAAATGATAACTCTCGTCCACAAATATATTGAGGGAAGGCAAAGACGAGGAATTGAAATCAAGGCAGAATTGGAGGAAACAGATTTCAGGAGGTAGATTCGAATCGCCTTTAAAGCACATGAAAAGCGGCAAAACGTTGACAATGATGCCCTTGGCCAAAAAGGGCGTATGCGTTTTTTCCTGAATATATTCAGGAAAAAACGCATACGCCCTTTTTGGCCAACCAAGCAACCTGGAAAGGCAAATCAGCGCTACAAAGAAGTCTCGCTTCCCATCGGTCAAAAGGGCCATGCTGAAAAAAGTGTCAAAACCAGAAATGCAGGACAGGCCATGGACAAATGGGAGCCTTGCTACACTGATGAGCGGGATGTAAATTGCCAACAGCCACTCTGGAGAAGTGTACGGTGTGTCCTGAAACATCTAAAAAACACAGCTTAGAGAGCATAGGGCACTTCCACGCATGGGGGTATAAAGTGGGAAAATTAAAAATCAGCAAGACACAAGCACCCCAAAGTTTAGGGCTGCTCTGTTGACAAGGACCTCCACTTCATTCCACCTTAAATATCCCAGGAAAGCGAAAAATGGATAAAAAATTTGAGGTCCATATGTACAATGGATTATCACTCAGCCATGAAATCAATGTCATAAGGCTAGTAGCAGCATGATGAGTGGATTTAGGTCTGACGATTCTAAGTGACATAAGTCACACAGAAAAGGACACTTCTCATAAGGTGTCACTTATAGAGGGAATGTAAAAACCGTTACACTTGAACTGAATTACAAAACAGAACAGAGTCACACATGCAGAAAACACACTATGGCTGCTTAACGGGAAAGGTGAGGTGGGGTGATACATAAAACAAGAGTTTCAAATTAGCTCAGATACCGTTCCATAAACCCAATATGTAACAGACAAGACCTACTCCTTGCTCAGAGAACTGGACTCAACACGCCCGATTCACCGCACAAGAATATATCTGACTAGTAATAATCTTAAAACCTATGTATTGATATCTCTCTGTTAGTGTGTCAAGTGGGTGTAAAGCGGCATAAACAACGCCGTGAAAAGCAGCTAAACCCCATTATAAAAATAAATTACTTTTCAAAACCCATGAAACAAAGACAGTGAAAGAGAGAGAAATTCTTACACAATTCGTTCAGGGTCTGTGATGCAACCTGGATTGACCATATCTAGACCCACAGCTGGATGAGACATAAGGGTGGACACTCTTGGGGCTGAGAGGTTTGGTGAGGTTGGGTGAGCAAACGCAGACCCTTTAAAGTAATACTGCGTGCTACCCATCGCATGGGTCCCAAATCTCCAGGTTCAAGGGCATCTTCCTACATCGAAAACATGCATGAGAAACCCAGAAGATGGTACACCGTGTGATGGGGAAAGGTTTCTAAAACGCACCTCATTTCTCATCTCCTTGTGCTCGGGTTCGCCATTCCAGCCACTTTACTAGCAATCTCCCTACTTGGAGCATCAGCACCTTTAACCTCCTGTTCCGTACAGGTTGCTATTTGTCCTGAGGATGAACGGGAAGACGGGGAACCAATGAGAGACTAGCTCTTGGTGTTGGGACAGGCACAGGTCACTCTATTTTCCCATCAGGAAGAAGAATTAACCACAGGCTCAGCCTGCCCCCCGGAACCAGAACAGGGCCTGAAGCCATCCTGCGCTTTTGCGGCCAGCTCCCGAAAAAGCGAGTTGTAAAATGGAGCTTCAGGGCACTGCAATTCACAAACCTGCAGTTATAAATGATAACTCTCGTCCACAAATATATTGAGGGAAGGCAAAGACGAGGAATTGAAATCAAGGCAGAATTGCAGGACACAGATTTCAGGAGGTAGATTCGAATCGCCTTGAAAGCACATGAAAAGCGGCAAAACGTTGACAATGATGCCCTTGGCCAAAAAGGGCGTATGCGTTTTTTCCTGAATATATTCAGGAAAAAACGCATACGCCCTTTTTGGTCAACCAAGCAACCTGGAAAGGCAAATCAGCGCTACAAAGAAGTCTCGCTTCCCATCGGTCAAAAGGGCCATGCTGAAAAAAGTGTCAAAACCAGAAATGCAGGACAGGCCATGGAGAAATGGGAGCCTTGCTACACTGATGGGCGGGATGTAAATTGCCAACAGCCACTCTGGAGAAGTGTACGGTGTGTCCTGAAACATCTAAAAAACACAGCTTAGAGAGCATAGGGCACTTCCACGCATGGGGGTATAAAGTGGGAAAATAAAAAATCAGCAAGACACAAGCACCCCAAAGTTTAGGGCTGCTCTGTTGACAAGGACCTCCACTTCATTCCACCTTAAATATCCCAGGAAAGCGAAAAAAGGATAAAAAATTTGAGGTCCATATGTACAATGGATTATCACTCAGCCATGAAATCAATGTCATAAGGCTAGTAGCAGCATGATGAGTGGATTTAGGTACGACGATTCTAAGTGACATAAGTCACACAGAAAAGGACACTTCTCATAAGGTGTCACTTATAGAGGGAATGTAAAAACCGTTACACTTGAACTGAATTACAAAACAGAACAGAGTCAGACATGCAGAAAACACACTATGGCTGCTTAACGAGAAAGGTGAGGTGGGGTGATACATAAAACGAGAGTTTCAAATTAGCTCAGATACCGTTCCATAAACCCAATATGTAACAGACAAGACCTACTCCTTGCTCAGAGAACTGGACTCAACACGCCCGATTCACCGCACAAGAATATATCTGACTAGTAATAATCTTAAAACCTATGTATTGATATCTCTCTGTTAGTGTGTCAAGTGGGTGTAAAGCAGCATAAACACAGCCGTGAAAAGCAGCTAAACCCCATTATAAAAATAAATTACTTTTCAAAACCCATGAAACAAAGACAGTGAAAGAGAGAGAAATTCTTACACAATTCGTTCAGGGTCTGTGATGCAACCTGGATAGACCATATCTAGACCCACAGCTAGATGAGACATAAGGGTGGACACTCTTGGGGCTGAGAGGTTTGGTGAGGTTGGGTGAGCAAATGCAGACCCTTTAAAGTAATACTGCGTGCTACCCATCGCATGGGTCCCAAATCTCCAGGTTCAAGGGCATCTTCCTACATCGAAAACATGCATGAGAAACCCAGAAGATGGTACACCGTGTGATGGGGAAAGGTTTCTAAAACGCACCTCATTTCTCATCTCCTTGTGCTCGGGTTCGCCATTCCAGCCACTTTACTAGCAATCTCCCTACTTGGAGCATCAGCACCTTTAACCTCCTGTTCCGTACAGGTTGCTATTTGTCCTGAGGATGAACGGGAAGACGGGGAACCAATGAGAGACTAGCTCTTGGTGTTGGGACAGGCACAGGTCACTCTATTTTCCAATCAGGAAGAAGAATTAACCACAGGCTCAGCCTGCCCCCCGGAACCAGAACAGGGCCTGAAGCCATCCTTCGCTTTTGCGGCCAGCTC
>NW_028124804.1:0-97207 GCF_965194825.1 Balaenoptera physalus | reverse complement strand
AGTGTCCGGGCCTTAGTTAAGACCAGTGTCAGGGCCTATGATAGGAATCAAATCAGGGCCTGTGTTACAAGTAGTGTCAGGGCCTTAGTTAAGGACAGTGTCAGGGCCTGAGTCCTGACTTATTCCTAACTTTCCTCCCTAAGGATTTTTGACACTACTGCTAATTCAGGTCCTGATAATATCCCTTGCTAACGCCCTGACCCTTTCCCTGGCTAAGGCCCTGAACTTCTCCTAAGTCAGGCCCTGATACTGTCCTTAACAATGGCCCTGACACTACACCTAACTGCGTTCCCGAAATGATACCTAACAAAGGCTCTGTTGCTAGTCCAAACTAAAGCCCTAAAATTGGTCTTAAATAAGGCCTTGACACTAATCCTAACTCAGGCCCTAACACTGTCCCTAGCTAAGGCCCTGACAGTACGCCTAAATCAGGCCCTCATACGATTCCTAACAATGGCTCTGATGCTAGTCCAAACTAAGGCCCTGAAATTGGTCCTAAATAAGGCCTTGACACGAATCGTAACTCAGGCCCTAGCACTGTCCCTAACTAGGTCTCTGACAGTACACCTAAGTCAGACCCTGACACTGTCCCTAAGCAAGGCCCTGACACTACTCCTAACTCAGTCCCTTACACTGTATCTAACAAAGTCACTGATGCTAGGCCTAAATCAGGCCCTCAAAGTGTCTGTAACTAAGGCCCTGCTGCCATCAGTATGTAAAGTCCTGACATTATCCTGAGCTAATATCCTGACCTATGTCTTTCCAAGGTCCTGAAACTGTCCCAAAGTAAGCCCTGACGCTGTCCGTAAGTGACGACCTGAGGCTGTCCCTAACTCAGGCCCTGAAGCTTTCCTTAACTGAAGCCTTGAAGCTGTGACTAACTCAGGCCCTGATTATGTATTTCACGAAGACCTTAATGCTGATCCAGCAAAGACGCTGATGCTGCTCCAAAGTCATGCCCTGACAGTGTGCCCAGCAAAGGGCCTGATGCTAGGCCTCACTCAGGCCCTGTCGCTCTCCTGAAGTCAGGCCCTGACACTGTCACTAACTAAGGCCCTGACTCTACTCCTAACTCAGTCCCGTAAAGTGTACCTAACAAAGGCTGTGATGCTAGTCGTAACTCAGGGCCTGACACTGTCTCTAACTAAGGGCTGCTGCCATCAATATCTAAAGTCCTGACATTATCCGGAGCTAATATCCTGACCCATGTCTTACCAAGGTCCTGAAACTGTCCCAAAGTAAGCCCTGACGCTGTCCCTAAGTGAGGCCCTGCAGCTTTCCCTAACTAACTCAGGCCTTGATGCTGTGACTAACTCAGACACTGATCATGTCTTTAACTAAGACCCTAAGGCTGATCCAACAGAGGCCGGGATGCTGCTCCTAAGTCATGCCCTGACAGTGTCCCCAGCTAAGTGTCTGACGCTAGGCCTCACTCAGACCATATTGCTCTCCCTAAGTCATACTCGGATGCTGTCCCTACCTGAAGCCCTAACACGGGTTCTGAATAAGGCCCTGAGAGTCTCAGTAACAAAGGTCTTCACACTATCCTTAGGTCATTTCCTGACACTATCCCTACATGCTAAACCGACACTGTCACTAGCTAATGTCCTGCCTCTTATGCTAACTGAAGCCCTTAGGTTGTGCCTGCCTCAGGCACTGAATTTAGTCCCAAGACCGTGAAACTGTCCCGAACTAAGGCCTAGATGCTCGTCCTACATCTGGCCCTGACACTGTCCCTAACTAAGGCCCTAACACTATTGCTAACTGAGGAGCTGACACTGGACCTATCAGGGGCCCGCTACTCCTAACTAATGCCTTGACACTGTCCCTTACTTAGGCCCTGCTACCATCAATATCTAAAATCCTGATATTACCCTGAGCTAATATCCTAACTCATCTCTTACCAAGGTCCTGAAACTCTCCCTAAGGAAGCCCTGATGCTCTCCCTAAGGGAGGCCTTGAGGCTGTCCCTAACAGAGGCCCTGATAATATCTTTAACATAGCCCCTGAGGCTGATCCTACCGTGGCTCTTATGTTGCTCCTAAGTCATGCGCTGACACTGTCCCTAGCTAAGGCCCTGACGCTAGGCCTCACTCAGGCCCTGTCGCTCTCCCTAAGTCAGGCTCTGACGCTGTCCCTAACCGAAGCCCTGACACTCACTGGTCCTTAATTAGGCCCTGATGCTCTAAGTAACCAAGGTCTTGACACTATCCCTAAGTCATTTCCTGACACTATCCCTAGATCTTAACCTAACCTTCTCTTTAGCTAATGTCGAGATTAGCTAAAGAGATTCTTTAGAACGAGATTCTTTCATCTTCTGAATATGGTTTTCTTAAAAACATAATTTTTATAGTGTTACTAACTTTAAACAAAATGTACTCAACTGCTGTGGAATATTCCTTCATAGGAGCGTGCATGGTTCACTTCTGCATCTGCTTGTGGTGGTGTTCAAGTTGCTTTCAGCTGTAGATCCTCTTATGCTAGCTAAATCTGTGATTCTGTCCCTAAATGAGGCCCTGAATTTAGGTCCGAGGCCGTGAACCTGTCCCTAACTGAGGCCTGGAGGCGCGTCCTAACGCAGGTCCTGACACTGTCCCTAACTAAGGCCCTGACACTACACCTAACTCCGTCACTGACACTGTACCTAACAAAGGCTCTGATGCTAGTCCGAACTTAGGCCTGACACTGCCTCTAACTAAGGCCCTTCTGCCGTCAATATCTGAACACCTGACATTATCCTGAGCTAATATCCTGACCCATGTCTTACCAAGGTCCTGAAACTTTCCCAAAGTAAGCCCTGACGCTGTCCCTAAGTGAGACCTTGAGGCTGTCCCTAACAGAGGCCCTGATACTATCTTTAACGAAGACCCTTATGCTGATCCTACAGAGGCCTTTCTGCTGCTCCTAAGTCATGCCCTGATACTGTCCCTTACTCAGGCCCCAAAGATAGGCCTCACTTAGGCCCTGTTGCTGTACCTTAGTTAGGCTCTGACGCTGTCCGTACATCAAGCCCTGGCACTGGTCCTGATTAAGGCCCGCACGCTGCTGCTAACTAAGGCCCTGATGCTCTCAGTGACTAAGGTCTTCTCGTTATCCCTTGGTCATTTCCTTTCACTATCTCTGGCCTGGAACCTGACTCTGTCCCGAGATAATCTCCTGCATCTTATGCTGACTGAAACCCTAATGCTCTCCCTAACTAAGGCCCTGACTACTCCTAACTAAGGCCATGACACTGTCTCTAACAAAGGCCCAGAATCTGTCCCTAATATAGGCCCTGCTGCCAGCAATAACTAAAATCCTGACACTCTCCTGAGATAATATCCTGACCCATTTCTAACCAGGGTCTTGACACTCTCCCTAAGAAAGCCCTGTCGCTGTCTTTAAGTGAAGACCTGAGGCTGTCTGTAACTCAGGCCCTGAAGCTTTCCCTAACTGAGGCCTTGACACTGTGACTAACTAGGGCTCTGGTCATCTTTAACTAAGAGCCTAAAGCTGATCCAACAAAGGCACTGATGCTGCTCCTAAGTCACTCCCTGACAGTGTCCCCAGCTGAGGGCCTGACATTAGGCCTCACTCAGACCCTGTCGCTCTCCCTAAGTCAGGCCCTGATACTGTCCCTACCTGAAGCCCTAACACTGGTTCTGAATAAGGCCCTGATATTCTCAGTAACAAAGGTCTTCACACTATCCTTAGGTCATTTCCTGACACGATTCCTAGCCTTCACCCTAACCCTGTCCCGAGCTAATATCCTACCTCTTATGCTAACTAAAGGCCTTATGCTGTGCCTACCTCAGGCACTGAATTTAGTCCCAAGGCCGCTAGACTGTCCTTCACTAGGCTCCATGCCCTTATCGTCACAATGTTCCATGACCACTGTCATCACAATGCTCCATGACCCCTTCCATCACAGTGCTCCGTGACCCGTTTCATCAAAATGCGCCATGACCATTGTCAACACAATGCTCCATGACCCCTGGCATCCCAATGCTCCCTGACCACTCTCATGGCAATGCTTCATGACCCTTGTCCTATCAATGCTACATACCATTGTCATCACAATGCTCCATACCCCATGTCATCACATTGGCCCATGACCCTTGCCTCACAATGATCCATGCTCTTGTGATCACAATGCTCCATGACTCCTATCATCACAATGCTCCATGGCACATGTCCTCACAATGCCCTATGACCCCTGTCATCAAATTGCTCCATGTCCCCGTTTATCACAATGCTCTAAATTACCACTGTAATCACAGTGCTCCATAACCCTTTTCCTCACAATGCTCCATGCCCCTTTTCATCACAATGAGCCATGAAAACTTTCATCAGAATGCTCCATTACCCCTGTCTCATGTCCCCTTTCATCACAATGCATCACAATTACCCCTGTAATCACAGTGCTCCATAACCCCTTTCATCACAGTGCTCCATGCCCCCTGTCATCACAATGCTCCATGACCCCTTTCATCACAATGCTCCATTAATCCTTTCATCGCACTGCTCTATGACTTTTGTCATCACAATGCTCCATGCCCTTCTCATCACAATGCTCCATGGCCTTTGTCATCACAATGCTCCATGTTCAATGTAATCACAGTGCTCCAAGACCCCTGTCATCAAAATGTTCCATGAGACATTTCATCACAAAGCTCCATGACGCTTGTCATCACAATGCTCCATGGCGCTGTGCATCACAATGCTCCATGACCACATTCAGCACGGTGGTCCCTGACCCTTTTCATCACAATATTCCATGGTTCATGCCATCAGAATGCCCCATGGCGCTTGCCATCACAATGCTCCATGACCCCTTGTCATCACAATGCCCATGGCGCCTTTCATCACAATGCTCCCAGAGGTCTTTCATCACAATGCTCCATGACCACTTTCATCACAAAGCTCCATGTGCCGTGTTCATCACAAAGCTCCATGTGCCGTGTTCATCACAATGCTCCATGACCCCTTTTCATCACAATGTTCCATGACAATTTTGATCACAAGGCTCCATGCCCTTATCATCACAGTGCTCCATGAACCCTTTCATCACAATGCTCCATGGCCTTTCTCATCACAATGCCCCATGACCCCTTCCCTCACAATGCTCCATGAACCCTTTCATCAAAATGCGCCATGAACATTGTCATAACAAAGCTCCATGACCACGGTCATCACGATGCTCCATGACCCCTTTCCTTACAATGCTCCATGGCTCTTGTCATCACAAAGCTCCATGGCGCTTGTCATCACAAGGCTCCATGACCACTGTAATCACAATGATCCATGACCCCTTTGATAACAATTCTCCATTACCCCTTTCCTCACAGTGATCCTTGGCGCTTGTCATCACAATGCTCCATGATCCCTGTAATCACAATGATCCTTGACCCCTTTCATCACAATGTTCCATGGCCGCTTTCATCACAATGCTCCATAACCCCTGTCATCACAATGCCCCATGACCCATTTCCCCACAATGCTCCCTGAGCCATGTCATCACAATGCTACTTGTCTTTCTCATTACAATGCTCCATGTCCCCTGTAATCAGAGTCTTCCATGACCCCTTTCATCACAACTCTCCTTAACACTTTTCTCACAATGCTCCATGCCATTGTCATCACAAAGTTTCATGCCCCCTGTCACCACAATGCTCCAAGCCCACTCTCAACACAATGCTCCATGAGACTTGTCTCACAATGCTCCATGCCCTTTTCATCACAATGCTTCATGCCCCCTGTCATCACAATGCTCCATGCCCCCTTTCATTACAATGTTCCATGCCCCCTGTCATCACAAGGCTCCATGCCCTTATCATCACAATGCTCCATGACACCTGTCTTCGCAATGTTCCACGCACTTATCATCACAATACTCCTTGACCCTTGTCTAAAATGCTACATGGCGGTGACATCACAATGTTCCATGCACCCTGTCATTACAAGGCTCCATGACACTTGTCATCACAATGTTCCATGGCCCCTATCATTCAAAATGCCATATGACCACTTTCATCACAATGCTCCAAGGCCCTTGTCATCACAATGCCCCATGAACCCTGTCATCACAATGCTCCAGGCCCCCTGTCATCACAATGAGCCATGACACCTTTCATCACAATGCTCCATAACCACTGTCATCACAATGATCCATGGCCCTTGTCATCACAATGCTCCCTGGTGCATGTCATCACAAAGATCCATGACCACTTTCAGCACAATGCTCCATGACCCCTTTCATCAAAATTCTCCATGACCATTGTCATCACAATGCTCCATGAGCCCTGTCATTACAATGCTCCCTGACCCCTGTCATCACCATGATCCATGGCCCTTGTCATCACAGTGCTCCTTCGCTCTTGTCGTAACAATGCTCCATGATCCCTGTCATCACAATGATCCATGATTCCTTTCATCACAATTCTCCTTTTCCCGTTTCATCACAATGATCCCTGCAGCTTGTCAAAACAATGCTCCTCGATTCCCTGTAATCACAATGATCCATGACCCCTTTCATGACAAGGCTCCATTACCCCACGAATCACAATGATCCATGGTGATTGTGATCACAATGCTCCAGGTCGTTGTAATCACAATGTTCCATGACCCCTTTCACCACAAAGCTCCAAGATCCCTGTCATCACAATGCCCCATGACTCCTATCATCACAATGCTCCAGGGCACTTGTCCTCACAATGCTCCATGACCCCTGTCATCACAATGCTCCATGACCATTTTCATCACAATGCTCCATGACCACTTTCATCACAATGCCCCATGAACTCTGTCATCACAATGCTCCATGGCCCTTGTCATCACAATTCTCCATGACCCCTGTCATCACAATGCGCCACGCACTTGTCATCGCAATTCTCCATGACCCTTGTCATCACAGTGCTCCATGGCGCTTGTCATCACAATGATCCAGAGCCTTAGTTCCTGAGTTGGGAGTAGTATCATTGCCTCAATTAGGGAAAATGTCAGTGACTGAGTTGGGAGTAGTGTGAGGGCCCTTGTTAGGGACACTGTCAGTGCCTGACTTAGGTGTAGTGTCAGGGTTTTAGTTACGTACATTGTCAGTGCCTGATTTGGGAATAGTGTCAGGGCCTTAGTTATGGACTGTGTCATTGCCTGAGTTAGGAGTAGTGTCAGGGCCTTAGTTAGGAGTAGCATCAGTGCCTTCGTTAGGTATTGTATCAGCGCCTCAGTTAGGAATAGATTCAGGGCCTTATTTTGGGACAGTGTCAGTGCCTGAGTTAGGAGTTTTGTCGGCCTTAGTTAGGGACCTTTTCAGGGCCTGAGTTAGGAGTAATGTCAGGGCCTTCCTTAGGTATTGTATCAGTGCCTGAGTTAGAAATAGTGTCAAGGCCTTAGTTAGGGACATTGCCAGGGCATGATTTAGGAGGAGTGTTAGGGTGTGAGTTATGAACAGTGTCAGGGCCTTAGTTAGTGACAGTGTCACTTCCTGAGTTAGGAGTAGAGTCAGGGCCTAAGTTAGGGACAGGGCCAGTGCTGAGTTCCTAGTAGTATCAGGGCCTTAGTTAGAGACAGTGTCAGGGTCTGAGTTAGGAGTAGTGTCAGAGGCTTTGTTAGGGACAGTGTCAGTGCCTGAGTTAAGAGTAGCGTCACAGCTTTAGTTAGGGCCGGTGTCCGGGCCTTAGTTAAGACCAGTGTCAGGGCCTATGATAGGAATCAAATCAGGGCCTGTGTTACGAGTAGTGTCAGGGCCTTAGTTAAGGACAGTGTCAGGGCCTGAGTCCTGACTTATTCCTAACTTTCCTCCCTAAGGATTTTTGACACTACTGCTAATTCAGGTCCTGATAATATCCCTTGCTAACGCCCTGACCCTTTCCCTGGCTAAGGCCCTGAACTTCTCCTAAGTCAGGCCCTGATACTGTCCTTAACAATGGCCCTGACACTACACCTAACTGCGTTCCCGAAATGATACCTAACAAAGGCTCTGTTGCTAGTCCAAACTAAAGCCCTAAAATTGGTCTTAAATAAGGCCTTGACACTAATCCTAACTCAGGCCCTAACACTGTCCCTAGCTAAGGCCCTGACAGTACGCCTAAATCAGGCCCTCATACGATTCCTAACAATGGCTCTGATGCTAGTCCAAACTAAGGCCCTGAAATTGGTCCTAAATAAGGCCTTGACACGAATCGTAACTCAGGCCCTAGCACTGTCCCTAACTAGGTCTCTGACAGTACACCTAAGTCAGACCCTGACACTGTCCCTAAGCAAGGCCCTGACACTACTCCTAACTCAGTCCCTTACACTGTATCTAACAAAGTCACTGATGCTAGGCCTAAATCAGGCCCTCAAAGTGTCTGTAACTAAGGCCCTGCTGCCATCAGTATGTAAAGTCCTGACATTATCCTGAGCTAATATCCTGACCTATGTCTTTCCAAGGTCCTGAAACTGTCCCAAAGTAAGCCCTGACGCTGTCCGTAAGTGACGACCTGAGGCTGTCCCTAACTCAGGCCCTGAAGCTTTCCTTAACTGAAGCCTTGAAGCTGTGACTAACTCAGGCCCTGATTATGTATTTCACGAAGACCTTAATGCTGATCCAGCAAAGACGCTGATGCTGCTCCAAAGTCATGCCCTGACAGTGTGCCCAGCAAAGGGCCTGATGCTAGGCCTCACTCAGGCCCTGTCGCTCTCCTGAAGTCAGGCACTGACACTGTCACTAACTAAGGCCCTGACTCTACTCCTAACTCAGTCCCGTAAAGTGTACCTAACAAAGGCTCTGATGCTAGTCGTAACTCAGGGCCTGACACTGTCTCTAACTAAGGGCTGCTGCCATCAATATCTAAAGTCCTGACATTATCCGGAGCTAATATCCTGACCCATGTCTTACCAAGGTCCTGAAACTGTCCCAAAGTAAGCCCTGACGCTGTCCCTAAGTGAGGCCCTGCAGCTTTCCCTAACTAACTCAGGCCTTGATGCTGTGACTAACTCAGACACTGATCATGTCTTTAACTAAGACCCTAAGGCTGATCCAACAGAGGCCGGGATGCTGCTCCTAAGTCATGCCCTGACAGTGTCCCCAGCTAAGGGTCTGACGCTAGGCCTCACTCAGACCCTATTGCTCTCCCTAAGTCAGACTCTGATGCTGTCCCTACCTGAAGCCCTAACACGGGTTCTGAATAAGGCCCTGAGAGTCTCAGTAACAAAGGTCTTCACACTATCCTTAGGTCATTTCCTGACACTATCCCTACATGCTAAACCGACACTGTCACTAGCTAATGTCCTGCCTCTTATGCTAACTGAAGCCCTTAGGTTGTGCCTGCCTCAGGCACTGAATTTAGTCCCAAGACCGTGAAACTGTCCCGAACGAAGGCCTAGATGCTCGTCCTACATCTGGCCCTGACACTGTCCCTAACTAAGGCCCTAACACTATTGCTAACTGAGGAGCTGACACTGGACCTATCAGGGGCCCGCTACTCCTAACTAATGCCTTGACACTGTCCCTTACTTAGGCCCTGCTACCATCAATATCTAAAATCCTGATATTACCCTGAGCTAATATCCTAACTCATCTCTTACCAAGGTCCTGAAACTCTCCCTAAGGAAGCCCTGATGCTCTCCCTAAGGGAGGCCTTGAGGCTGTCCCTAACAGAGGCCCTGATAATATCTTTAACATAGCCCCTGAGGCTGATCCTACCGTGGCTCTTATGTTGCTCCTAAGTCATGCGCTGACACTGTCCCTAGCTAAGGCCCTGACGCTAGGCCTCACTCAGGCCCTGTCGCTCTCCCTAAGTCAGGCTCTGACGCTGTCCCTAACCGAAGCCCTGACACTCACTGGTCCTTAATTAGGCCCTGATGCTCTAAGTAACCAAGGTCTTGACACTATCCCTAAGTCATTTCCTGACACTATCCCTAGATCTTAACCTAACCTTCTCTTTAGCTAATGTCGAGATTAGCTAAAGAGATTCTTTAGAACGAGATTCTTTCATCTTCTGAATATGGTTTTCTTAAAAACATAATTTTTATAGTGTTACTAACTTTAAACAAAATGTACTCAACTGCTGTGGAATATTCCTTCATAGGAGCGTGCATGGTTCACTTCTGCATCTGCTTGTGGTGGTGTTCAAGTTGCTTTCAGCTGTAGATCCTCTTATGCTAGCTAAATCTGTGATTTTGTCCCTAAATGAGGCCCTGAATTTAGGTCCGAGGCCGTGAACCTGTCCCTAACTGAGGCCTGGAGGCTCGTCCTAACGCAGGTCCTGACACTGTCCCTAACTAAGGCCCTGACACTACACCTAACTCCGTCACTGACACTGTACCTAACAAAGGCTCTGATGCTAGTCCGAACTTAGGCCTGACACTGCCTCTAACTAAGGCCCTTCTGCCGTCAATATCTGAACACCTGACATTATCCTGAGCTAATATCCTGACCCATGTCTTACCAAGGTCCTGAAACTTTCCCAAAGTAAGCCCTGACGCTGTCCCTAAGTGAGACCTTGAGGCTGTCCCTAACAGAGGCCCTGATACTATCTTTAACGAAGACCCTTATGCTGATCCTACAGAGGCCTTTCTGCTGCTCCTAAGTCATGCCCTGATACTGTCCCTTACTCAGGCCCCAAAGATAGGCCTCACTTAGGCCCTGTTGCTGTACCTTAGTTAGGCTCTGACGCTGTCCGTACATCAAGCCCTGGCACTGGTCCTGATTAAGGCCCGCACGCTGCTGCTAACTAAGGCCCTGATGCTCTCAATGACTAAGGTCTTCTCGTTATCCCTTGGTCATTTCCTTTCACTATCTCTGGCGTGGAACCTGACTCTGTCCCGAGATAATCTCCTGCATCTTATGCTGACTGAAACCCTAATGCTCTCCCTAACTAAGGCCCTGACTACTCCTAACTAAGGCCATGACACTGTCTCTAACAAAGGCCCAGAATCTGTCCCTAATATAGGCCCTGCTGCCAGCAATAACTAAAATCCTGACACTCTCCTGAGATAATATCCTGACCCATTTCTAACCAGGGTCTTGACACTCTCCCTAAGAAAGCCCTGTCGCTGTCTTTAAGTGAAGACCTGAGGCTGTCTGTAACTCAGGCCCTGAAGCTTTCCCTAACTGAGGCCTTGACACTGTGACTAACTAGGGCTCTGGTCATCTTTAACTAAGAGCCTAAAGCTGATCCAACAAAGGCACTGATGCTGCTCCTAAGTCACTCCCTGACAGTGTCCCCAGCTGAGGGCCTGACATTAGGCCTCACTCAGACCCTGTCGCTCTCCCTAAGTCAGGCCCTGATACTGTCCCTACCTGAAGCCCTAACACTGGTTCTGAATAAGGCCCTGATATTCTCAGTAACAAAGGTCTTCACACTATCCTTAGGTCATTTCCTGACACGATTCCTAGCCTTCACCCTAACCCTGTCCCGAGCTAATATCCTACCTCTTATGCTAACTAAAGGCCTTATGCTGTGCCTACCTCAGGCACTGAATTTAGTCCCAAGGCCGCTAGACTGTCCTTCACTAGGCTCCATGCCCTTATCGTCACAATGTTCCATGACCACTGTCATCACAATGCTCCATGACCCCTTCCATCACAGTGCTCCGTGACCCGTTTCATCAAAATGCGCCATGACCATTGTCAACACAATGCTCCATGACCCCTGGCATCCCAATGCTCCCTGACCACTCTCATGGCAATGCTTCATGACCCTTGTCCTATCAATGCTACATACCATTGTCATCACAATGCTCCATACCCCATGTCATCACATTGGCCCATGACCCTTGCCTCACAATGATCCATGCTCTTGTGATCACAATGCTCCATGACTCCTATCATCACAATGCTCCATGGCACATGTCCTCACAATGCCCCATGACCCCTGTCATCAAATTGCTCCATGTCCCCGTTTATCACAATGCTCTAAATTACCACTGTAATCACAGTGCTCCATAACCCTTTTCCTCACAATGCTCCATGCCCCTTTTCATCACAATGAGCCATGAAAACTTTCATCAGAATGCTCCATTACCCCTGTCTCATGTAACCTTTCATCACAATGCATCACAATTACCCCTGTAATCACAGTGCTCCATAAACCCTTTCATCACAGTGCTCCATGCCCCCTGTCATCACAATGTTCCATGACCCCTTTCATCACAATGCTCCATTAATCCTTTCATCGCACTGCTCTATGACTTTTGTCATCACAATTCTCCATGCCCTTCTCATCACAATGCTCCATGGCCTTTGTCATCACAATGCTCCATGTTCAATGTAATCACAGTGCTCCAAGACCCCTGTCATCACAATGTTCCATGAGACATTTCATCACAAAGCTCCATGACGCTTGTCATCACAATGCTCCATGGCGCTGTGCATCACAATGCTCCATGACCACATTCAGCACGGTGGTCCCTGACCCTTTTCATCACAATATTCCATGGTTCATGCCATCAGAATGCCCCATGGCGCTTGCCATCACAATGCTCCATGACCCCTTGTCATCACAATGCCCATGGCGCCTTTCATCACAATGCTCCCAGAGGTCTTTCATCACAATGCTCCATGACCACTTTCATCACAAAGCCCCCTGTGCCGTGTTCATCACAATGCTCCATGACCCCTTTTCATCACAATGCTCCATGACCATTTTGATCACAAGGCTCCATGCCCTTATCATCACAGTGCTCCATGAACCCTTTCATCACAATGCTCCATGGCCCTTCTCATCACAATGCCCCATGACCCCTTCCCTCACAATGCTCCATGAACCCTTTCATCAAAATGCGCCATGAACATTGTCATAACAAAGCTCCATGACCACGGTCATCACGATGCTCCATGACCCCTTTCCTTACAATGCTCCATGGCTCTTGTCATCACAAAGCTCCATGGCGCTTGTCATCACAAGGCTCCATGACCACTGTAATTACAATGATCCATGACCCCTTTGATAACAATTCTCCATTACCCCTTTCCTCACAGTGATCCTTGGCGCTTGTCATCACAATGCTCCATGATCCCTGTAATCACAATGATCCTTGACCCCTTTCATCACAATGTTCCATGGCCGCTTTCATCACAATGCTCCATAACCCCTGTCATCACAATGCCCCATGACCCATTTCCCCACAATGCTCCCTGAGCCATGTCATCACAATGCTACTTGTCTTTCTCATTACAATGCTCCATGTCCCCTGTAATCAGAGTCTTCCATGACCCCTTTCATCTCAACTCTCCTTAACACTTTTCTCACAATGCTCCATGCCATTGTCATCACAAAGTTTCATGCCCCCTGTCACCACAATGCTCCAAGCCCACTCTCAACACAATGCTCCATGAGACTTGTCTCACAATGCTCCATGCCCTTTTCATCACAATGCTTCATGCCCCCTGTCATCACAATGCTCCATGCCCCCTTTCATTACAATGTTCCATGCCCCCTGTCATCACAAGGCTCCATGCCCTTATCATCACAATGCTCCATGACACCTGTCTTCGCAATGTTCCACGCACTTATCATCACAATACTCCTTGACCCTTGTCTAAAATGCTACATGGCGGTGACATCACAATGTTCCATGCACCCTGTCATTACAAGGCTCCATGACACTTGTCATCACAATGTTCCATGGCCCCTATCATTCAAAATGCCATATGACCACTTTCATCACAATGCTCCAAGGCCCTTGTCATCACAATGCCCCATGAACCCTGTCATCACAATGCTCCAGGCCCCCTGTCATCACAATGAGCCATGACACCTTTCATCACAGTGCTCCATAACCACTGTCATCACAATGATCCATGGCCCTTGTCATCACAATGCTCCCTGGTGCATGTCATCACAAAGATCCATGACCACTTTCAGCACAATGCTCCATGACCCCTTTCATCAAAATTCTCCATGACCATTGTCATCACAATGCTCCATGAGCCCTGTCATTACAATGCTCCCTGACCCCTGTCATCACCATGATCCATGGCCCTTGTCATCACAGTGCTCCTTCGCTCTTGTCATAACAATGCTCCATGATCCCTGTCATCACAATGATCCATGATTCCTTTCATCACAATTCTCCTTTTCCCGTTTCATCACAATGATCCCTGCAGCTTGTCAAAACAATGCTCCTCGATTCCCTGTAATCACAATGATCCATGACCCCTTTCATGACAAGGCTCCATTACCCCACGAATCACAATGATCCATGGTGATTGTGATCACAATGCTCCAGGTCGTTGTAATCACAATGTTCCATGACCCCTTTCACCACAAAGCTCCAAGATCCCTGTCATCACAATGCCCCATGACTCCTATCATCACAATGCTCCAGGGCACTTGTCCTCACAATGCTCCATGACCCCTGTCATCACAATGCTCCATGACCATTTTCATCACAATGCTCCATGACCACTTTCATCACAATGCCCCATGAACTCTGTCATCACAATGCTCCATGGCCCTTGTCATCACAATTCTCCATGACCCCTGTCATCACAATGCGCCACGCACTTGTCATCGCAATTCTCCATGACCCTTGTCATCACAATGCTCCCTGGTGCATGTCATCACAAAGATCCATGACCATTTTCAGCACAATGCTCCATGACCCCTTTCATCAAAATTCTCCATGACCATTGTCATCACAATGCTCCATGATCCCTGTCATCACAATGATCCATGATTCCTTTCATCACAATTCTCCTTTTCCCCTTTCATCACAATGATCCCTGGAGCTTGTCAAAACAATGCTCCTGACAGTGACTGAGGAAAAGCGGCCAAATACTTTGGGACGCCTTTGTTTTTCAAAACACAAGTCAAACTGCAATTAATCAACATTTATTAAAATTAATTCTAGGGAAGAGTAAGATGCGGAGATCACCTTCCTTCCCACAGATACAGTAGAAATACATCTACACGTGGAACTGCTCCTACAGAACACCCACTGAACACAGGCAGAAAACGTCCGACCTCCAAAAAGGCAAGAAACTCCCCTCGTACTTGGGTAGGGCAAAAGAAAAAAGAAATAACAGAGACAAAAGAATAGGGACGGCACCTGCACCAGTGGGAGGGAGCCGTGAAGCAGGAAAGATTTCCACGCACTAGGAAGCCCCTTCGCGGGCAGAGACTGCGGGTGGCAGAGGGGGGAAGCTTCGGAGCCACGGAGGAGAGCGCAGCCACACGGGTGCGGAGGGCAAAGCGGAGAGGTTCCCGCACGGAGGAGCGGTGCCGACCAGCACTCTCCAGCCCGAGAGGCTTGTCTGCTCACCCGCCGGGGCGGGCGGGGCTGGGAGCTGAGGCTCGGGCTTTGGTCGGATCGCAGGGAGAGGACTGAGGTTGGCGGCGTGAAAACAGCCTGAAGGGGTTAGTGCACCACAGCTGGCCGAGAGGGTGTCCGGGAAAAAGTCTGCAGCTGCCGAAGAGGCAAGAGACTTTTTCTTCCCTCTTTGTTTCCTGGTGCGTGAGGAGAGGGGATTCAGAGCGCCGCCTAAACGAACTCCAGAGACGGGCGAGAGCCGCAGCTACCAGCGCGGAACCAACAGCAACAGGGGCCAGAGGGAAAAATGGAGAGATTCCCGCACAGAGGATCGGCGCCGAGCAGCACTCAGCAACCCAAGAGGCTTGTCTGCTCCCCCGCCGGGGCGGGCGGGGCTGGGAGCTGAGGCTCGGCTTCGGTCGGATCGCAGGGAGAGGACTGAGGCTGGCGGCGTGAACACAGCCTGAAGGGATTAGCGCACAACAGCTGGCTGGGAGGGAGACCGGGAAAAAGTCTGCAGCTGCCGCAGAGGCAAGAGACTTTTTCTTGCCTCTTTGTTTCGCGGCGCGCAAGGAGAGGGGATTCAGAGCGCCGCCTAAACGAACTCCAGAGAAGGGCGCGAGCCGCGGCGATCAGCGCAGACCCCACAGCAACAGGGTCGCAGAGGAAAAAACGGAGAGACTGCCGCACAGAGGCTCAGCGCCGAGCAGCACTCACCAGCCCGAGAGGCTTGTCTGCTCGGCGGGCGGGTCTGGGAGCTGAGGCTCGGGCCTCGGTCGGATCGCAGGGAGAGGACTGGGGCTGGTGGCGTGAACACAGCCTGAAGGGGTTAGCGCACCACAGCTGGCTGGGAGGGAGACCGGGAAAAGGTCTGCAGCTGCCGAAGAGGCAAGAGACTTTTTCTTGCCTCTTTGTTTCACTGAGCGCAAGGAGAGGGGATTCAGAGTGCCGCCTAAATGAAATCCAGAGAAAGGCGCGAGCCGCGGCGATCAGCACGGACCCCAGAGACGGGCGTGAGACGCTGGGGCTGCTGCTACCACCTCCAAAAAGCCTGTGTGTGAGCACAGGTCACTCTCCACATCGCCCCTCCCGGGAGCCTGTGCAGCCCGCCACTGCCAGGGTCCCGTGATCCGGGGACAAGTTCCCCAGGAGAACGCACTGCCCGCCTCAGGCTGGTGCAACGTCATGCTGGCCTCGGCCGCCGCAGGCTCACCCCGCCTCCTCTGTACACCTCCCTCCCCGCGGCCTGAGTGAGCCAGAGCCCCCGAAGCAGCTGCTCCTTTAACCCCGTCCTGTCTGGGCGGGGAATAGACGCCCTCAGGCGACCTACACGCAGAGGCGGGACCAAATCCAAAGCTGAACCCCAGGAGCTGTGCGAACAGGGAAGATAAGGGGAAATCTCTCCCAGCAGCCTTAGAGGCAGCGGATTAAAACTCCACAAACAACTTGATGTGCCTGCATCTGTTGAATACCTGAATAGACAACGAATCATCCCAAATTCAGGAGGTGGACTTTGGGAGCAGGATATATTAATTTTTCCCCTTTTCCTTTTATTTGTGAGTGTATATGTATATGCTTCTGGGTGCGATTTTGTCTGTATAGCTTTGCTTTACAATAGCTTTATTTTATTTCAGTATATTATAGCCTCTTTCTTTCTTTCTTTCTTTCTTTCTTTCTTTCTTTCTAATTTTTCTCCCTTTTACTCTGAGCCGTGTGGATGAAAGGCTCTTGGTGCTCCAGCCAGGCATCAGGGCCGTGCCTCTGAGGTGGGAGAGCCAACTTCAGGACACTGGTCCACAAGAGACCTCCCAGCTCCACGTAATACCAAACGGCAAAAATCTCTCAGAGATCTCCATCTCAACATCAAGACCCAGCTTCACTCAACGACCAGCAAGCTACAGTGCTGGACACCCTATGCCAAACAACTAGAAACACAGGAACACAGCCCCATCCATTAGCAGAGAGGCTGCCTAAAATCATAAGAAGGCCACAGACACCCCAAAATACACCACCAGACGTGGACGTGCCCACCAGAAAGACAAGATGCAACCTCATCCACCAGAGCTCAGGCACTAGTTCCCTCCACCAGGAAGCCTACACAACCCACTGAACCAACCTTAGCCACTGGGGACAGATACCAAAAACAACAGGAACTACGAACCTGCAGCCTGTGAAAAGGAGACCCCAAACACAGTAAGATAAGCAAAATGAGACGACAGAAAAACACACAGCAGATGAAGGAGCAGGGTCAGAACATACCAGACTTAACAAATGAAGAGGAAATAGGTAGTCTACCTGAAAAAGAATTCAGAATAATGATAGTAAGGATGATCCAAAATCTTGGAAATAGAATAGACAAAATGCAAGAAACATTTAACAAGGACATAGAAGAACTAAAGAGGAACCAAGCAATGATGAAAACCACAATAAATGAAATTAAAAATACTCTAGATGGGATCAATAGCAGAATAACTGAGGCAGAAGAAAGGATAAGTGACCTGGAAGATAAAATGGTGGAAATAACTACTGCAGAGCAGGATAAAGAAAAAAGAATGAAAAGAACTGAGGACAGTCTCAGAGACCTCTGGGACAACATTAAACGCACCAACATTCGAATTATAGGGATCCCAGAAGAAGAAGAGAAAAAGAAAGGGACTGAGAAGATATTTGAAGAGATTATAGTTGAAAACTTCCCTAATATGGGAAAGGAAATAGTTAATCAAGTCCTGGAAGCACAGAGAGTCCCATACAGGATAAACCCAAGGAGAAACACACCAAGACACATATTAATCAAACTGTCAAAAATTAAATATAAGGAAAACATATTAAAGGCAGCAAGGGAAAAAAAGCAAATAACACACAAGGGAATCCCCATAAGGTTAACATGTGATCTTTCAGCAGAAACTCTGCAAGCCAGAAGGGAGTGGCAGGATATACTTAAAGTGATGAAGGAGAAAAACCTACAACCAAGATTACACTACCCAGCAAGGATCTCATTCAGATTTGATGGAGAAATTAAAACCTTTACAGACAAGCAAAAGCTGAGAGAGTTCAGTACCACCAAACCAGCTTTACAACAAATGCTAAAGGAACTTCTCTAGGCAAGAAACACAAGAGAAGGAAAAGACCTACAATAACAAACGCAAAACATTTAAGAAAATGGGAATAGGAACATACCTATCGATAATTACCTTGAATGTAAATGGATTAAATGCTCCCACCAAAAGACACAGGCTGGCTGAATGGATACAAAAACAAGACCCATATATATGCTGTCTACAAGAGACCCACTTCAGACCTAGAGACACATATAGACTGAAAGTGAGGGGATGGAAAAAGATATTCCATGCAAATGGAAATCAAAAGAAAGCTGGAGTAGCAATTCTCATATCAGACAAAATAGACTTTAAAATAAAGACTATTACAAGAGACAAAGAAGGACACTATATAATGATCAAGGGATCGATCCAAGAGGAAGGTATAACAATTGTAAATATTTATGCACCCAACATAGGAGCACCTCAATACATAAGGCAAATACTAACAGCCATAAAAGGGGAAATCGACAGCAACACAATCGTACTAGGGGACTTTAACACCCCAACTCTCACCAATGGACAGATCATCCAAAATGAAAATAAATAAGGAAACACAAGCTTTAAATGATACATTAAACAAGATGGACTTAATTGATATTTATAGGACATTCCACCCAAAAACAACAGAATACACATTTTTCTCAACTGCTCATGGAACATTCTCCAGGATAGATCATATCTTGGGTCACAAATCAAGCCTTGGTAAATTTAAGAAAATTGAAATCGTATCAAGTATCTTTTCTGACCACAACGCTATGAGACTAGATATCAATTACAGGAAAAGATCTGTAAAAAATACAAACACATGGAGGCTACACAATACATTACTTAATAACGATGTGATCACTGAAGAAATCAAAGGGGAAATCAAAAAATACCTAGAAACAAATGACAATGGAGATACGACGACCCAAAACCTATGGGACGCAGCAAAAGCAGTGCTAAGAGGGAAGTTTATAGCAATACAAGCCTACCTCAAGAAACAGGAAACATCTCGAATAAACAACCTAACCTTGCACCTAAAGCAATTAGAGAAAGAAGAACAAAAAAACCCCAAAGCCAGCAGAAGGAAAGAAATTATAAAGATCAAGTCAGAAATAAATGAAAAAGAAATGAAGGAAACAATAGCAAAAATCAATGAAACTAAAAGCTGGTTCTTTGAGAAGATAAACAAAATTGATAAACCATTAGCCAGACTCATCAAGAGAAAAAGGGAGAAGACTCAGATCAATAGAATTAGAAATGAAAAAGGAGAAGTAACCACTGACACTGCAGAAATACAAAAGATCATGACAGATTACTAAAAGCAACTCTATGCCAATACAGTGGACAACCTGGAAGAAATGGACAGATTCTTAGAAATGCACAAACTGCCGAGACTGAACCAGGAAGAAATAGAAAATATGAACAGACCAATCACAAGCACTGAAATTGAAACTGTGATTAAAAACCTTCCAACAAACAAAAGCCCAGGACCAGATGGCTTCACAGGTGAATTCTATCAAACATTTAGAGAAGAGCTAACACCTATCCTTCTCAAACTCTTCCAAAATATTGCAGAGGGAGGAACACTCCCAAACTCATTCTACGAGGCCACCATCACCCTGATACCAAAACCAGACAAAGATGTCACAAAGAAAGAAAACTACAGGCCAATATCACTGATGAACATAGATGCAAAAATCCTCAATAAAATACTAGCAAACAGAATCCAACAGCACATTAAAAGGATCATACACCATGATCAAGTGGGGTTTATCCCAGGAATGCAAGGATTCTTCAATATACGCAAATCAATCAATGTGATACATCATATTAACAAATTGAAGGAGAAAAACCATATGATCATCTCAATAGATGCAGAGAACGCTTTTGACAAAATTCAACACCCATTTATGATAAAAGCCCTGCAGAAAGTAGGCATAGAGGGAACTTTCCTCAACATAATAAAGGCCATATATGACAAACCCACAGCCAACATTGTCCTCAATGGTGAAAAACTGAAACCATTTCCACTAAGATCAGGAACAAGACAAGGTTGCCCACTCTCACCACTATTATTCAACATAGTTTTGGAAGTGTTAGCCACAGCAATCAGAGAAGACAAAGAAACAAAAGGAATCCAAATCGGAAAAGAAGAAGTAAAGCTGTCACTATTTGCAGATGACATGATACTATACATAGAGAATCCTAAAGATGCTACCAGAAAACTCCTAGAGCTAATCAATGAATTTGGTAAAGTAGCAGGATACAAGATTAATGCACAGAAATCTCTTGCATTTCTATACAATAATGACGAAAAATATGAAAGTGAAATTAAGAAAACACTCCCATTTACCATTGCAACTAAAAGAATAAAATATCTAGGAATAAACCTACCTAAGGAGACAAAAGACCTGTATGCAGAAAAGTATAAGACACTGATGAAAGAAATTAAAGATGATACAAATAGATGGAGAGATATACCATGTTCCTGGATTGGAAGAATCAACATTGTGAAAATGACTCTACTACCCAAAGCAATCTACAGATTCAATGCAATCCCTATCAAACTACCACTGGCATTTTTCACAGAACTAGAACAAAAAATTTCACAATTTGTATGGAAACACAAAAGACCCCGAAGAGCCAAAGCAATCTTGAGAACGAAAAATGGAGCTGGGGGAATCAGGCTCCCTGACTTCAGACTATATTACAAAGCTTCAGTAATCAAGACAGTTTGGTACTGGCACAAAAACAGAAACATAGATCAATGGAACAGGATGGAAAGCCCAGAGATAAACCCACACACATATGGGCACCTTATTTTTGATAAAGGAGGCAAGCATATACAGTGGAGAAAAGACAGCCTCTTCAATAAGTGGTGCTGGGAAAATTGGACAGGTACATGTAAAAGTATGAAATTAGAACACTCCCTGACACCATGCACAAAAATAAACTCAAAATGGATTAAAGACCTAAGTGTAAGGGCAGACACTATCAAACTCTTAGAGGAAAACATAGGCAGAACACTCTATGACATACATCACAGCAAGATTCTTTTTGACCCAGCTCCCAGAGAAATGGAAATAAGAACACAAATAAACAAATGGAACCTAATGAAACTTAAAAGCTTTTGCACAGCAAAGGAAACCATAAACAAGACCAAAAGACAATCATCAGAATGGGAGAAAATATTTGCAAATGAAGCAACTGACAAAGGATTAATCTCCAAGATTTACAAGCAGCTCATGCAGCTCAATAACAAAAAAACGAACAACCCAATCCAAAAATGGGCCGAAGACCTAAATAGACATTTCTCCAAAGAAGATATACAGATGGCCTACAGACACATGAAAGAATGCTCAACATCATTAATCATTAGAGAAATGCAAATCAAAACTACAATGAGATATCATCTCACACCGGTCAGAATGGCCATCATCAAAAAATCTAGAAACGATAAATGCTGGAGAGGGTGTGGAGGAAAGGGAACACTCTTGCACTGTTGGTGGGAATGTAAATTGATACAGCCACTATGGAGAACAGTATGGAGGTTCCTTAAAAAACTACAAATAGAACTACCATATGACCCAGCAATCCCACTACTGGGCATATACCCTGAGAAAACCATAGGTCAAAAAGAGTCATATACCAAAATGTTCATTGCAGCTCTATTTACAATAGCCAGGACATGGAAGCAACCTAAATGTCCATCGACAGATGAATGGATAAAGAAGATGTGGCCCATATATACAATGGAATATTACTCAGCCATAAAAAGAAATGAAATGGAGGTATTTGTAATGAGGTGGATGGAGTTAGAGTCTGTCATACAGAGTGAAGTAAGTCAGAAAGAGAAAAACAAATACAGTATGCTAACACATATATACGGAATCTAAGGGAAAAAAAAAAAAAAGGCCATGAAGAACCTAGTGGCAAGACGGGAATAAAGACACAGACCTACTAGAGAATGGACTTGAGGATATGGGGAGGGGGTGGGGTGAGATGTGACAGGGTAAGAGAGTGTCATGGACATATATACACTACCAAATGTAAAATAGATAACTAGTGGGAAGCAGCCGCATAGCACAGGGAGATCAGCTGGGTGCTTTGTGACCACCTAGAGGGATGGGATGGGGAGGGTGGGAGGGAGGGAGATGAAAGAGGGAAGAGAAATGGGAACATATTGTATATGTATAACTGATTCACTTTGTTATAAAGCAGAAGCTAACACACCATTGTAAGGCAAATATACTTCAATAAAGATGTTAAAAAAAAAACAAAAAAAACAAAAAAAAACAATGCTCCTTGATTCCCTGTAATCACAATGATCCATAACCCCTTTCATGACAATGCTCCATTACCCCACTAAAAACAATGATCCATGGTGGTTGGAATCACAATGCTCCATGAACCTTGTCATCACAATGCTCCAGGACGTTGTAATCACAATGTTCCATGACCCCTTTCACCACAAAGCTCCAAGATCCCTGTCATCACAATGCCCCATGACTCCTATCATCACAATGCTCCATGGCACTTGTCCTCACAATGCTCCATGACCCCTGTCATCACAATGCTCCATAGCGCTTTTCATCACAATCCTCCATGACCACTTTCATCACAATGCTCCATGACCATTTTCATCACAATGCTCCATGACCACTTTCATCACAATGCCCCATGAACTCTGTCATCACAATGCTCCATGGCCCTTGTCATCACAATTCTCCATGACCCCTGTCATCACAATTCTCCATGGCCCTTGTCATCACAATGCTCCATGCACTTGTCATCACAATACTCCATGACCCTTGTCATCACAGTGCTCCATGGCGCTTGTCATCAAAATGATCCAGAGCCTTAGTTCCTGAGTTGGGAGTAGTATCATTGCCTCAATTAGGGAAAATGTCAGTGACTGAGTTGGGAGTAGTGTGAGGGCCCTTGTTAGGGACACTGTCAGTGCCTGAGTTAGCTGTAGAGTCAGGGTTTTAGGTACGTACACTGTCAGTGCCTGAGTTGGGAATAGTGTCAGGGCCTTAGTTATGGACTGTGTCATTGCCTGAGTTAGGAGTAGTGTCAGGGCCTTAGTTAGGAGTAGCATCAGTGTCTTCGTTAAGTATTGTATCAGCGCCTCAGTTAGGAATAGATTCAGGGCCTTATTTTGGGACAGTGTCAGTGCCTGAGTTAGGAGTTTTGTCGGCCTTAGTTAGGGACCTTTCCAGGGCCTGAGTTAGGAATAATGTCAGGGCCTTCCTTCGGTATTGTATCAGTGCCTGAGTAAGAAATAGTGTCAAGGCCTTAGTTAGGGACATTGCCACGGCATGATTTAGGAGTAGTGTTAGGGTGTGAGTTATGAACAGTGTCAGGGTCATAGTTAGTGACAGTGTCAGTTCCTGAGTTAGGAGTAGTGTCAGGACCTAAGTTAGGGACAGTGCCAGTGCTGAGTTCGTAGTAGTATCAGGGCCTTAGTTAGAGACAGTGTCACGGCCTGAATTAGGAGTAGTGTCAGAGGCTTTGTTAGGGACAGTGTCAGTGCCTGAGTTGAGAGTAGCGTCACAGCTTTAGTTAGGGCCAATGTCCGGGCCTTAGATAAGACCAGTGCCAGGGCCTATGATAGGAATCAGATCAGGGCCTGTGTTACGAGTACTGTCAGAGCCTTAGTTAAGGACAGTGTCAGGGCCTGAGTCCTGACTTATTCCTAACTTTCCTCACTAAGTATTTTTGACACTATTGCTAATTCAGGTCCTGATAATATCCCTTACTAAGGCCCTGACCCTTTCCCTAGCTAAGGCCCTGAACTTCACCTAAGTCAGGCCCTAATACTGTCCCTAACAATGGCCCTGACACTACACCTAACTGAGGCCCAAAAATGATACCTAACAAAGTCTCTGTTGCTAGTCCAAACTAAACCCCTAAAATTGGTCTTAAATAAGGCCTTGACACTAATCCTAACTCACGCCCTAATACTGTCCCTAGCTAAGGCCCTGACAGTACGCCTAACTCAGGCCCTCATACGATTCCTAAGAACGGCTCTGATGCTAGTCCAAACTAAGGCCCTGAAATTGGTCCTAAATAAGGCCTTGACACGAATCGTAACTCAGGCCCTAGCACTGTCCCTAACTAGGTCTCTGACAGTACACCTAACTCAGACCCTGACACTGTCCCTAAGCAAGGCCCTGACACTACTCCTAACTCAGTCCCTTACACTGTACCTAACAAAGCCACTGATGCTAGGCCTAAATCAGGCCCTCAATGTGTCTGTAACTAAGGCCCTGCTGCCATCAGTATGTAAAGTCCTGACATTATCCTGAGCTAATATCCTGACCTATGTCTTTCCAAGGTCCTGAAACTGTCCCAAAGTAAGCCCTGACGCTGTCCGTAAGTGAAGACCTGAGGCTGTCCCTAACTCAGGCCCTGAAGCTTTCCTTAACTGAAGCCTTGAAGCTGTGACTAACTCAGGCCCTGATTATGTATTTCACCAAGACCTTAATGCTGATCCAGCAAAGACACTGATGCTGCTCCAAAGTCATGCCCTGACAGTGTGCCCAGCAAAGGGCCTGACGCTAGGCCTCACTCAGGCCCTGTCGCTCTCCCGAAGTCAGGCCCTGACACTGTCACTAACTAAGGCCCTGACTCTACTCCTAACTCAGTCCCGTAAAGTGTACCTAACAAAGGCTCTGATGCTAGTCGTAACTCAGGGCCTGACACTGTCTCTAACTAAGGGCTGCTGCCATCAATATCTAAAGTCCTGACATTATCCGGAGCTAATATCCTGACCCATGTCTTACCAAGGTCCTGAAACTCTCCCAAAGTAAGCCCTGACGCTGTCCTTAAGTGAGGCCCTGCAGCTTTCCCTAACTAACTCAGGCCTTGATGCTGTGACTAACTCACACACTGATCATGTCTTTAACTAAGACCCTAAGGCTGATCCAACAGAGGCCGGGATGCTGCTCCTAAGTCATGCCCTGACAGTGTCCCCAGCTAAGGGTCTGACGCTAGGCCTCACTCAGACCCTATTGCTCTCCCTAAGTCAGGCTCTGATGTTGTCCCTATCTGAAGCCCTAACACTGGTTCTGAATAAGGCCCTGAGAGTCTCAGTAACAAAGGTCTTCACACTATCCTTAGGTCATTTCCTGACACTATCCCTACATGCTAAACTGACACTGTCACTAGCTAATGTCCTGCCTCTTATGCTAACTGAAGCCCTTAGGTTGTGCCTGCCTCAGGCACTGAATTTAGTCCCAAGACCGTGAAACTGTCCCGAACTAAGGCCTAGATGCTCGTCCTACATCTGGCCCTGACACTGTCCCTAACTAAGGCCCTAACACTATTGCTAACTGAGGACCTGACACTGGACCTATCAGGGGCCCGCTACTCCTAACTAACGCCTTGACACTGTCCCTTACTTAGGCCCTGCTACCATCAATATCTAAAGTCCTGACATTATCCTGAGCTAATATCCTAACTCATCTCTTACCAAGGTCCTGAAACTCTCCCTAAGGAAGCCCTGATGCTCTCCCTAAGTGAGGCCTTGAGGCTGTCCCTCACAGAGGCCCTGATAATATCTTTAACATAGCCCCTGAGGCTGATCCTACCGTGACTCTTATGTTGCTCCTAAGTCATGCGCTGACACTGTCCCTAGCTAAGGCCCTGACGCTAGGCCTCACTCAGGCCCTGTCGCTCTCCCTAAGTCAGGCTCTGACGCTGTCCCTACCCGAAGCCCTGACACTCACTGGTCCTTAATTAGGCCCTGATGCTCTAAGTAACCAAGGTCTTGACACTATCCCTAAGTCATTTCCTGACACTATCCCTAGATCTTAACCTAAGCTTCTCTTTAGCTAATGTCGAGATTAGCTAAAGAGATTCTTTAGAACGAGATTCTTTCATCTTCTGAATATGGTTTTCTTAAAAACATAATTTTTATAGTGTTACTAACTTTAAACAAAATGTACTCAACTGCTGTAGAATAGTCCTTCATAGGAGCGTGCATGGTTCACTTCTGCATCTGCTTGTGGTGGTGTTCAAGTTGCTTTCAGCTGTAGATCCTCTTATGCTAGCTAAATCTGTGATTCTGTCCCTAAATGAGGCCCTGAATTTAGGTCCGAGGCCGTGAACCCGTCCCTAAGTGAGGCCTGGAGGCTCGTCCTAACGCAGGTCCTGACACTGTCCCTAACTAAGGCCCTGACACTACACCTAACTCCGTCACTGACACTGTACCTAACAAAGGCTCTGATGCTAGTCCGAACTTAGGCCTGACACTGACTCTAACTAAGGCCCTGCTGCCGTCAATATTTGAACACCTGACATTATCCTGAGCTAATATCCTGACCCATGTCTTACCAAGGTCCTGAAACTTTCCCAAAGTAAGCCCTGACGCTGTCCCTAAGTGAGACCTTGAGGCTGTCCCTAACAGAGGCCCTGATAATATCTTTAACGAAGACCCTAATGCTGATCCTACAGAGGCCTTTATGCTGCTCCTAAGTCATGCCCTGATACTGTCCCTTACTCAGGCCCCAAAGATAGGCCTCACTTAGGCCCTGTTGCTGTACCTTAGTTAGGCTCTGACGCTGTCCGTACATCAAGCCCTGGCACTGGTCCTGATTAAGGCCCTCACGCTGCTGCTAACTAAGGCCCTGATGTTCTCAATGACTAAGGTCTTCTCGTTATCCCTTGGTCATTTCCTTTCACTATCTCTGCCCTGGAACCTGACTCTGTCCCGAGATAATCTCCTGCATCTTATGCTGACTGAAACCCTAATGCTCTCCCTAACTAAGGCCCTGACTACTCCTAACTAAGGCCATGACACTGTCTCTAACAAAGGCCAAGAATCTGTCCCTAATATAGGATCTGCTGCCAGCAATAATTAAAATCCTGACACTCTCCTGAGATTATATCCTGACCCATTTCTAACCAAGGTCTTGACACTCTCCCTAAGAAAGCCCTGTCGCTGTCTTTAAGTGAAGACCTGAGGCTGTCCGTAACTCAGGCCCTGAAGCTTTCCCTAACTGAGGCCTTGACGCTGTGACTAACTAGGGCTCTGGTCATCTTTAACTAAGAGCCTAAAGCTGATCCAACAAAGGCACTGATGCTGCTCCTAAGTCACTCCCTGACAGTGTCCCCAGCTGAGGGCCTGACATTAGGCCTCACTCAGACCCTGTCGCTCTCCCTAAGTCAGGCCCTGATACTGTCCCTACCTGAAGCCCTAACACTGGTTCTGAATAAGGCCCTGATATTCTCAGTAACAAAGGTCTTCACACTATCCTTAGGTCATTTCCTGACACGATTCCTAGCCTTCACCCTAACCCTGTCCCGAGTTAATATCCTACGTCTTATGCTAACTAAAGACCTTATGCTGTGCCTACCTCAGGCACTGAATTTAGTCCCAAGACCGCTAGACTGTCCCTCACTAGGCTCCATGCCCTTATCGTCACAATGTTCCGTGACCACTGTCATCACAATGCTCCATGCCCTTATCATCACAATGCCCCATGACCCCTGTCATCACAATGCTCCATGACCCCTTCCATCACAGTGCTCCGTGACCCGTTTCATCAAAATGCGCCAAGACCATTGTCAACACAATGCCCCATGACCCCTGTCATCAAATTGCTCCATGTCCCCGTTTATCACAATGCTCTAAATTACCCCTGTAATCACAGTGCTCCATAACCCTTTTCCTCACAATGCTCCATGCCACTTTTCATCACAATGAGCCATGAAAACTTTCATCAGAATGCTCCATTACCCCTGTCTCATGTCCCCTTTCATCACAATGCATCACAATTACCCCTGTAATCACAGTGCTCCATAACCCCTTTCATCACAGTGCTCCATGCCCCCTGTCATCACAATGCTCCATGACCCCTTTCATCACAATGCTCCATTAATCCTTTCATCGCACTGCTCTATGACTTTTGTCATCACAATGCTCCATGCCCTTCTCATCACAATGCTCCATGGCCTTTGTCATCACAATGCTCCATGTTCAATGTAATCACAGTGCTCCACGACCCCTGTCATCACAATGTTCCATGAGACATTTCATCACAAAGCTCCATGACGCTTGTCATCACAATGCTCCATGGCGCTGTGCATCACAATGCTCCATGACCACATTCAGCACGGTGGTCCATGACCCTTTTCATCACAATATTCCATGGTTCATGCCATCAGAATGTCCCATGGCGCTTGCCATCACAATGCTCCATGACCCCTTGTCATCACAATGCCCATGGCGCCTTTCATCACAATGCTCCCAGAGGTCTTTCATCACAATGCTCCATGACCACTTTCATCACAATGCTCCATGTGCCCTTTTCATCACAATGCTCCATGACCCCTTTTCATCACAATGCTCCATGACCATTTTGATCACAAGGCTCCATGCCCTTATCATCACAGTGCTCCATGAACCCTTTCATCACAATGCTCCATGGCCCTTCTCATCACAATGCCCCATGACCACTTCCATCACAATGCTCCATGACCCCTTTCATCAAAATGCGCCATGAACATTGTCATAACAAAGCTCCATGACCACGTTCATCACGATGCTCCATGACCCCTTTCCTTACAATGCTCCATGGCTCTTGTCATCACAAAGCTCCATGGCGCTTGTCATCACAAGGCCCCATGACCACTGTAATCACAATGATCCATGACCCCTTTGATAACAATTCTCCATTCCCCGTTTCCTCACAGTGATCCTTGGCGCTTGTCATCACAATGCTCCATGATCCCTGTAATCACAATGATCCTTGACACCTTTCATCACAATGTTCCATGGCCGCTTTCATCACAATTCTCCATAACCCCTGTCATCACAATGCCCCATGACACATTTCCCCACAATGCTCCCTGAGCCATGTCATCACAATGCTACTTGTCTTTCTCATTACAATGCTCCATGTCCCCTGTAATCAGAGTCTTCCATGACCCCTTTCATCACAACTCTCCTTAACACTTTTCTCACAATGCTCCATGCCATTGTCATCACAAAGTTTCATGCCCCCTGTCACCACAATGCTCCAAGCCCACTCTCAACACAATGCTCCATGAGACTTGTCTCACAATGCTCCATGCCCTTTTCATCACAATGCTTCATGCCCCCTGTCATCACAATGCTCCATGCCCCCTTTCATTACAATGTTCCATGCCCCCTGTCATCACAAGGCTCCATGCCCTTATCATCACAATGCTCCATGACACCTGTCTTCGCAATGTTCCACGCACCTATCATCACAATACTCCTTGACCCTTGTCTAAAATGCTACATGGCGGTGACATCACAATGTTCCATGCACCCTGTCATTACAAGGCTCCATGACACTTGTCATCACAATGTTCCATGGCCCCTATCATTCAAAATGCCATATGACCACTTTCATCACAATGCTCCAAGGCCCTTGTCATCATAATGCCCCATGAACCCTGTCATCACAATGCTCCAGGCCCCCTGTCATCACAATGAGCCATGACACCTTTCATCACAATGCTCCATAACCACTGTCATCACAATGATCCATGGCCCTTGTCATCACAATGCTCCCTGGTGCATGTCATCACAAAGATCCATGACCACTTTCAGCACAATGCTCCATGAACCCTTTCATCAAAATTCTCCATGACCATTGTCATCACAATGCTCCATGAGCCCTGTCATTACAATGCTCCCTGACCCCTGTCATCACCATGATCCATGGCCCTTGTCATCACAGTGCTCCTTCGCTCTTGTCATAACAATGCTCCATGGTCCCTGTCATCACAATGATCCATGATTCCTTTCATCACAATTCTCCTTTTCCCCTTTCATCACAATGATCCCTGGAGCTTGTCAAAACAATGCTCCTCGATTCCCTGTAATCACAATGATCCATGACCCCTTTCATGACAATGCTCCATTACCCCACTAATCACAATGATCCATGGTGATTGTCATCACAATGCTCCATGACCCTTGTCATCACAATGCTCCAGGTCGTTGTAATCACAATGTACCATGACCCCTTTCACCACAAAGCTCCAAGATCCCTGTCATCACAATGCCCCATGACTCCTATCATCACAATGCTCCATGGCACTTGTCCTCACAATGCTCCATGACCCCTGTCATCACAATGCTCCATAGCGCTTTTCATCACAATCCTCCATGACCACTTTCATCACAATGCTCCATGACCATTTTCATCACAATGCTCCATGACCACTTTCCTCACAATGCCCCATGAACTCTGTCATCACAATGCTCCATGGCCCTTGTCATCACAATTCTCCATGACCCCTGTCATCACAATTCTCCATGGCCCTTGTCATCACAATGCTCCATGCACTTGTCATCACAATTCTCCATGACCCTTGTCATCACAGTGCTCCATGGCGCTTGTCATCACAATGATCCAGAGCCTTAGTTCCTGAGTTGGGAGTAGTATCATTGCCTCGAATAGGGAAAATGTCAGTGACTGAGTTGGGAGTAGTGTGAGGGCCCTTGTTAGGGACACTGTCCGTGCCTGAGTTAGGTGTAGTGTCAGGGTTTTAGTTACATACACTGTCAGTGCCTGAGTTGGGAATAGTGTCAGGGCCTTAGTTATGGACTGTGTCATTGCCTGAGTTAGGAGTAGTGTCAGGGCCTTAGTTAGGAGTAGCATCACTGCCTTCGTTAGGTATTGTATCAGCGCCTCAGTTAGGAATAGATTCAGGGCCTTATTTTGGGACAGTGTCAGTGCCTGAGTTAGGAGTTTTGTCGGCCTTAGTTAGGGACCTTTTCTGGGCCTGAGTTAGGAGTAATGTGAGGGCCTTCCTTAGGTATTGTATCAGTGCCTGAGTTAGGAATAGTGTCAAGGCCTTAGTTAGGGACATTGCCAGGGCATGATTTAGGAGGAGTGTTAGGGTGCGAGTTATGAACAGTGTCAGGGCCTTAGTTAGTGACAGTGTCAGTTCCTGAGTTAGGAGTAGAGTCAGGGCCTAAGTTAGGGACAGTGCCAGTGCTGAGTTCGTAGTAGTATCAGGGCCTTAGTTAGAGACAGTGTCAGAGCCTGAGTTAGGAGTAGTGTCAGAGGCTTTGTTAGGGACAGTGTCAGTGCCTGAGTTAAGAGTAGCATCACAGCTTTAGTTAGGGCCAGTGTCCGGGCCTTAGTTAAGACCAGTGTCAGGGCCTATGATAGGAATCAGATCAGGGCCTGTGTTACGAGTAGTGTCAGGGCCTTAGTTAAGGACAGTGTCAGGGCCTGAGTCCTGACTTATTCCTAACTTTCCTCACTAAGGAGTTTTGACACTACTGCTAATTTAGGTCCTGATAATATCCCTTACTAAGGCCCTGACCCTTTCCCTGGCTAAGGCCCTGAACTTCTCCTAAGTCAGGCCCTGATACTGTCCCTAACAATGGCCCTGACACTACATCTAACTTAGGCCCCGAAATGATACCTAACAAAGGCTCTGTTGCTAGTCCAAACTAAAGCCCTAAAATTGGTCTTAAATAAGGCCTTGACACTAATCCTAACTCAGGCCCTAACATTGTCCCTAGCTAAGGCCCTAACAGTACGCTTAACTCAGGCCCTCGTATGATTCCTAACAATGGCTCTGATGCTAGTCCAAACTAAGGCCCTGAAATTGGTCCTAAATAAGGCCTTGACACGAATCGTAACTCAGGCCCTAGCACTGTCCCTAACTAGGTCTCTGACAGTACACCTAACTCAGACCCTGACACTGTCCCTAAGCAAGGCCCTGACACTACTCCTAACTCAGTCCCTTACACTGTACCTAACAAAGTCACTGTTGCTAGGCCTAACTCAGGCCCTGAAAGTGTCTGTAACTAAGGCCCTGCTGCCATCAGTATGTAAAGTCCTGACATTATCCTGAGAAAATATCCTGTCCTATGTCTTTCCAAGGTCCTGAAACTGTCCCAAAGTAAGCCCTGACGCTGTCCGTAAGTGAAGACCTGAGGCTGTCCCTAACTTAGGCCCTGAAGCTTTCCTTAACTGAAGCCTTGAAGCTGTGACTAACTCAGGCCCTGATCATGTATTTCACGAAGACCTTAATGCTGATCCAGCAAAGACGCTGATGCTGCTCCAAAGTCATGCCCTGACAGTGTGCCCAGCAAAGGGCCTGATGCTAGGCCTCACTCAGGCCCTGTCGCTCTCCCGAAGTCAGGCCCTGACACTGTCACTAAGTAAGGCCCTGACTCTACTCCTAACTCAGTCCCGTAAAGTGTGCCTAACAAAGGCTCTGATGCTAGTCGTAACTCAGGGCCTGACACTGTCTCTAACTAAGGGCTGCTGCCATCAATATCTAAAGTCCTGACATTATCCGGAGCTAATATCCTGACCCATGTCTTACCAAGGTCCTGAAACTCTCCCAAAGTAAGCCCTGACGCTGTCCCTAAGGGAGGCCCTGCAGCTTTCCCTAACTAACTCAGGCCTTGATGCTGTGACTAACTCAGACACTGATCATGTCTTTAACTAAGACCCTAAGGCTGATCCAACAGAGGCCGGGATGCTGCTCCTAAGTCATGCCCTGACAGTGTCCCCAGCTAAGGGTCTGACGCTAGGCCTCACTCAGACCCTATCGCTCTCCCTAAGTCAGGCTCTGATGCTGTCCCTACCTGAAGCCCTAACACTGGTTCTGAATAAGGCCCTGAGAGTCTCAGTAACAAAGGTCTTCACACTATCCTTAGGTCATTTCCTGACACTATCCCTACATGCTAAACTGACACTGTCACTACCTAATGTCCTGCCTCTTATGCTAACTGAAGCCCTTAGGTTGTGCCTGCCTCAGGCACTGAATTTAGTCCCAAGACCGTGAAACTGTCCCGAACTAAGGCCTAGATGCTCGTCCTACATCTGGCCCTGACACTGTCCCTAACTATGGCCCTAACACTACTGCTAACTGAGGAGCTGACACTGGACCTATCAGGGGCCCGCTACTCCTAACTAACGCCTTGACACTGTCCCTTACTTAGGCCCTGCTACCATCAATATCTAAAATCCTGACATTATCCTGAGCTAATATCCTAACTCATCTCTTACCAAGGTCCTGAAACTCTCCCTAAGGAAGCCCTGATGCTCTCCCTAAGTGAGGCCTTGAGGCTGTCCCTAACAGAGGCCCTGATAATATCTTTAACATAGCCCCTGAGGCTGATCCTACCGAGGCTCTTATGTTGCTCCTAAGTCATGCCCTGACACTGTCCCTAGCTAAGGCCCTGACGCTAGGCCTCACTCAGGCCCTGTCGCTCTCCCTAAGTCAGGCTCTGACGCTGTCCCTACCCGAAACCCTGACACTCACTGGTCCTTAATTAGGCCCTGATGCTCTAAGTAACCAAGGTCTTGACACTATCCCTAGGTCATTTCCTGACACTATCCCTAGATCTTAACCTAAGCTTCTCTTTAGCTAATGTCGAGATTAGCTAAAGAGATTCTTTAGAACGAGATTCTTTCATCTTCTGAATATGGTTTTCTTAAAAACATAATTTATATAGTATTACTAACTTTAAACAAAATGTACTCAACTGCTGTGGAATAGTCCTTCATAGAAGCGTGCATGGTTCACTTCTGCATCTGCTTGTGGTGGTGTTCAATTGCTTTCAGCTGTAGATCCTCTTATGCTAGCTCAATCTGTGATTCTGTCCCTAAATGAGGCCCTGAATTTAGGTCCGAGGCCGTGAACCTGTCCCTAACTGAGGCCTGGAGGCTCGTCCTAACGCAGGTCCTGACACTGTCCCTAACTACGGCCCTGACACTTCACCTAACTCCGTCACTGACACTGTACCTATCAAAGGCTCTGATGCTAGTCCGAACTTAGGCCTGACACTGCCTCTAACTAAGGCCCTGCTGCCGTCAATATCTGAACACCTGACATTATCCTGAGCTAATATCCTGACCCATGTCTTACCAAGGTCCTGAAACTTTCCCAAAGTAAGCCCTGACGCTGTCCCTAAGTGAGACCTTGAGGCTGTCCCTAACAGAGGCCCTGATAATATCTTTAATGAAGACCCTAATGCTGATCCTACAGAGGCCTTTCTGCTGCTCCTAAGTCATGCCCTGATACTGTCCCTTACTCAGGCCCCAAAGATAGGCCTCACTTAGGCCCTGTTGCTGTACCTTAGTTAGGCTCTGACGCTGTCCGTACATCAAGCCCTGGCACTGGTCCTGATTAAGGCCCTCACGCTGCTGCTAACTAAGGCCCTGATGCTCTCAATGACTAAGGTCTTCTCGTTATCCCTTGGTCATTTCCTTTCACTATCTCTGGCCTGGAGCCTGACTCTGTCCCGAGATAATCTCCTGCATCTTATGCTGACTGAAACCCTAATGCTCTCCCTAACTAAGGCCCTGACTACTCCTAACTAAGGCCATGACACTCTCTCTAACAAAGGCCCAGAATCTGTCCCTAATATAGGCCCTGCTGCCAGCAATAACTAAAATCCTGACACTCTCCTGAGATAATATCCTGACCCATTTCTAACCAAGGTCTTGACACTCTCCCTAAGAAAGCCCTGTCGCTGTCTTTAAGTGAAGACCTGAGGCTGTCCGTAACTCAGGCCCTGAAGCTTTCCCTAACTGAGGCCTTGACGCTGTGACTAACTAGGGCTCTGGTCATCTTTAACTAAGAGCCTAAAGCTGATCCAACAAAGGCACTGATGCTGCTCCTAAGTCACTCCCTGACAGTGTCCCCAGCTGAGGGCCTGACATTAGGCCTCACTCAGACCCTGTCGCTCTCGCTAAGTCAGGCCCTGATACTGTCCCTACCTGAAGCCCTAACACTGGTTCTGAATAAGGCCCTGATATTCTCAGTAACAAAGGTCTTCACACTATCCTTAGGTCATTTCCTGACACGATTCCTAGCCTTCACCCTAATCCTGTCCCGAGTTAATATCCTACGTCTTATGCTAACTAAAGACCTTATGCTGTGCCTACCTCAGGCACTGAATTTAGTCCCAAGACCGCTAGACTGTCCCTCACTAGGCTCCATGCCCTTATCATCACAATGTTCCGTGACCACTGTCATCACAACGCTCCACGCCCTTATCATCACAATGCCCCATGACCCCTGTCATCACAATGCTCCATGACCCCTTCCATCACAATGCTCCATGCCCCCTGTCATTACAATGTTCCATGCCCCCTGTCATCACAAGGCTCCATGCCCTTATCATCACAATGCTCCATGACACCTGTCTTCGCAATGTTCCACGCACTTATCATCACAATACTCCTTGACCCTTGTCTAAAATGCTACATGGCGGTGACATCACAATGTTCCATGCACCCTGTCATTACAAGGCTCCATGACACTTGTCATCACAATGTTCCATGGCCCCTATCATTCAAAATGCCATATGACCACTTTCATCACAATGCTCCAAGGCCCTTGTCATCATAATGCCCCATGAACCCTGTCATCACAATGCTCCAGGCCCCCTGTCATCACAATGAGCCATGACACCTTTCATCACAATGCTCCATAACCACTGTCATCACAATGATCCATGGCCCTTGTCATCACAATGCTCCCTGGTGCATGTCATCACAAAGATCCATGACCACTTTCAGCACAATGCTCCATGAACCCTTTCATCAAAATTCTCCATGACCATTGTCATCACAATGCTCCATGAGCCCTGTCATTACAATGCTCCCTGACCCCTGTCATCACCATGATCCATGGCCCTTGTTATCACAGTGCTCCTTCGCTCTTGTCATAACAATGCTCCATGGTCCCTGTCATCACAATGATCCATGATTCCTTTCATCACAATTCTCCTTTTCCCCTTTCATCACAATGATCCCTGGAGCTTGTCAAAACAATGCTCCTCGATTCCCTGTAATCACAATGATCCATGACCCCTTTCATGACAATGCTCCATTACCCCACTAATCACAATGATCCATGGTGATTGTCATCACAATGCTCCATGACCCTTGTCATCACAATGCTCCAGGTCGTTGTAATCACAATGTACCATGACCCCTTTCACCACAAAGCTCCAAGATCCCTGTCATCACAATGCCCCATGACTCCTATCATCACAATGCTCCATGGCACTTGTCCTCACAATGCTCCATGACCCCTGTCATCACAATGCTCCATAGCGCTTTTCATCACAATCCTCCATGACCACTTTCATCACAATGCTCCATGACCATTTTCATCACAATGCTCCAAGACCACTTTCATCACAATGCCCCATGAACTCTGTCATCACAATGCTCCATGGCCCTTGTCATCACAATTCTCCATGACCCCTGTCATCACAATTCTCCATGGCCCTTGTCATCACAATGCTCCATGCACTTGTCATCACAATTCTCCATGACCCTTGTCATCACAGTGCTCCATGGCGCTTGTCATCACAATGATCCAGAGCCTTAGTTCCTGAGTTGGGAGTAGTATCATTGCCTCGAATAGGGAAAATGTCAGTGACTGAGTTGGGAGTAGTGTGAGGGCCCTTGTTAGGGACACTGTCAGTGCCTGAGTTAGGTGTAGTGTCAGGGTTTTAGTTACGTACACTGCCAGTGCCTGAGTTGGGAATAGTGTCAGGGCCTTAGTTATGGACTGTGTCATTGCCTGAGTTAGGAGTAGTGTCAGGGCCTTAGTTAGGAGTAGCATCAGTGCCTTCGTTAGGTATTGTATCAGTGCCTCAGTTAGGAATAGATTCAGGGCCTTATTTTGGGACAGTGTCAGTGCCTGAGTTAGGAGGTTTGTCGTCCTTAGTTAGGGACCTTTTCTGGGCCTGAGTTAGGAGTAATGTGAGGGCCTTCCTTAGGTATTGTATCAGTGCCTGAGTTAGAAATAGTGTCAAGGCCTTAGTTAGGGACATTGCCAGGGCATGATTTAGGAGGAGTGTTAGGGTGTGAGTTATGAACAGTGTCAGGGCCTTAGTTAGTGACAGTGTCACTTCCTGAGTTAGGAGTAGAGTCAGGGCCTAAGTTAGGGACAGTGCCAGTGCTGAGTTCGTAGTAGTATCAGGGCCTTAGTTAGAGACAGTGTCAGGGCCTGAGTTAGGAGTAGTGTCAGAGGCTTTGTTAGGGACAGTGTCAGTGCCTGAGTTAAGAGTAGCGTCACAGCTTTAGTTAGGGCCAGTGTCCGGGCCTTAGTTAAGACCAGTGTCAGGGCCTATGATAGGAATCAGATCAGGGCCTGTGTTACGAGTAGTGTCAGGGCCTTAGTTAAGGACAGTGTCAGGGCCTGAGTCCTGACTTATTCCTAACTTTCCTCACTAAGGAGTTTTGACACTACTGCTAATTTAGGTCCTGATAATATCCCTTACTAAGGCCCTGACCCTTTCGCCGGCTAAGGCCCTGAACTTCTCCTAAGTCAGTCCCTGATACTGTCCCTAACAATGGCCCTGACACTACATCTAACTTAGGCCCCGAAATGATACCTAACAAAGGCTCTGTTGCTAGTCCAAACTAAAGCCCTAAAATTGGTCTTAAATAAGGCCTTGACACTAATCCTAACTCAGGCCCTAACACTGTCCCTAGCTAAGGCCCTGACAGTGCGCTTAACTCAGGCCCTCGTATGATTCCTAACAATGGCTCTGATGCTAGTCCAAACTAAGGCCCTGAAATTGGTCCTAAATAAGGCCTTGACACGAATCGTAACTCAGGCCCTAGCACTGTCCCTAACTAGGTCTCTGACAGTACACCTAACTCAGACCCTGACACTGTCCCTAAGCAAGGCCCTGACACTACTCCTAACTCAGTCCCTTACACTGTACCTAACAAAGTCACTGTTGCTAGGCCTAACTCAGGCCCTGAAAGTGTCTGTAACTAAGGCCCTGCTGCCATCAGTATGTAAAGTCCTGACATTATCCTGAGCTAATATCCTGTCCTATGTCTTTCCAAGGTCCTGAAACTGTCCCAAAGTAAGTCCTGACGCTGTCCGTAAGTGAAGACCTGAGGCTGTCCCTAACTCAGGCCCTGAAGCTTTCCTTAACTGAAGCCTTGAAGCTGTGACTAACTCAGGCCCTGATCATGTATTTCACGAAGACCTTAATGCTGATCCAGCAAAGACGCTGATGCTGCTCCAAAGTCATGCCCTGACAGTGTGCCCAGCAAAGGGCCTGATGCTAGGCCTCACTCAGGCCCTGTCGCTCTCCCGAAGTCAGGCCCTGACACTGTCACTAAGTAAGGCCCTGACTCTACTCCTAACTCAGTCCCGTAAAGTGTGCCTAACAAAGGCTCTGATGCTAGTCGTAACTCAGGGCCTGACACTGTCTCTAACTAAGGGCTGCTGCCATCAATATCTAAAGTCCTGACATTATCCGGAGCTAATATCCTGACCCATGTCTTACCAAGGTCCTGAAACTCTCCCAAAGTAAGCCCTGACGCTGTCCCTAAGGGAGGCCCTGCAGCTTTCCCTAACTAACTCAGGCCTTGATGCTGTGACTAACTCAGACACTGATCATGTCTTTTACTAAGACCCTAAGGCTGATCCAACAGAGGCCGGGATGCTGCTCCTAAGTCATGCCCTGACAGTGTCCCCAGCTAAGGGTCTGACGCTAGGCCTCACTCAGACCCTATCGCTCTCCCTAAGTCAGGCTCTGATGCTGTCCCTACCTGAAGCCCTAACACTGGTTCTGAATAAGGCCCTGAGAGTCTCAGTAACAAAGGTCTTCACACTATCCTTAGGTCATTTCCTGACACTATCCCTACATGTTAAACTGACACTGTCACTACCTAATGTCCTGCCTCTTATGCTAACTGAAGCCCTTAGGTTGTGCCTGCCTCAGGCACTGAATTTAGTCCCAAGACCGTGAAACTGTCCCGAACTAAGGCCTAGATGCTCGTCCTACATCTGGCCCTGACACTGTCCCTAACTATGGCCCTAACACTACTGCTAACTGAGGAGCTGACACTGGACCTATCAGGGGCCCGCTACTCCTAACTAACGCCTTGACACTGTCCCTTACTTAGGCCCTGCTACCATCAATATCTAAAATCCTGACATTATCCTGAGCTAATATCCTAACTCATCTCTTACCAAGGTCCTGAAACTCTCCCTAAGGAAGCCCTGATGCTCTCCCTAAGTGAGGCCTTGAGGCTGTCCCTAACAGAGGCCCTGATAATATCTTTAACATAGCCCCTGAGGCTGATCCTACCGAGGCTCTTATGTTGCTCCTAAGTCATGCCCTGACACTGTCCCTAGCTAAGGCCCTGACGCTAGGCCTCACTCAGGCCCTGTCGCTCTCCCTAAGTCAGGCTCTGACGCTGTCCCTACCCGAAACCCTGACACTCACTGGTCCTTAATTAGGCCCTGATGCTCTAAGTAACCAAGGTCTTGACACTATCCCTAGGTCATTTCCTGACACTATCCCTAGATCTTAACCTAAGCTTCTCTTTAGCTAATGTCGAGATTAGCTAAAGAGATTCTTTAGAACGAGATTCTTTCATCTTCTGAATATGGTTTTCTTAAAAACATAATTTATATAGTATTACTAACTTTAAACAAAATGTACTCAACTGCTGTGGAATAGTCCTTCATAGAAGCGTGCATGGTTCACTTCTGCATCTGCTTGTGGTGGTGTTCAATTGCTTTCAGCTGTAGATCCTCTTATGCTAGCTCAATCTGTGATTCTGTCCCTAAATGAGGCCCTGAATTTAGGTCCGAGGCCGTGAACCTGTCCCTAACTGAGGCCTGGAGGCTCGTCCTAACGCAGGTCCTGACACTGTCCCTAACTACGGCCCTGACACTTCACCTAACTCCGTCACTGACACTGTACCTATCAAAGGCTCTGATGCTAGTCCGAACTTAGGCCTGACACTGCCTCTAACTAAGGCCCTGCTGCCGTCAATATCTGAACACCTGACATTATCCTGAGCTAATATCCTGACCCATGTCTTACCAAGGTCCTGAAACTTTCCCAAAGTAAGCCCTGACGCTGTCCCTAAGTGAGACCTTGAGGCTGTCCCTAACAGAGGCCCTGATAATATCTTTAATGAAGACCCTAATGCTGATCCTACAGAGGCCTTTCTGCTGCTCCTAAGTCATGCCCTGATACTGTCCCTTACTCAGGCCCCAAAGATAGGCCTCACTTAGGCCCTGTTGCTGTACCTTAGTTAGGCTCTGACGCTGTCCGTACATCAAGCCCTGGCACTGGTCCTGATTAAGGCCCTCACGCTGCTGCTAACTAAGGCCCTGATGCTCTCAATGACTAAGGTCTTCTCGTTATCCCTTGGTCATTTCCTTTCACTATCTCTGGCCTGGAGCCTGACTCTGTCCCGAGATAATCTCCTGCATCTTATGCTGACTGAAACCCTAATGCTCTCCCTAACTAAGGCCCTGACTACTCCTAACTAAGGCCATGACACTCTCTCTAACAAAGGCCCAGAATCTGTCCCTAATATAGGCCCTGCTGCCAGCAATAACTAAAATCCTGACACTCTCCTGAGATAATATCCTGACCCATTTCTAACCAAGGTCTTGACACTCTCCCTAAGAAAGCCCTGTCGCTGTCTTTAAGTGAAGACCTGAGGCTGTCCGTAACTCAGGCCCTGAAGCTTTCCCTAACTGAGGCCTTGACGCTGTGACTAACTAGGGCTCTGGTCATCTTTAACTAAGAGCCTAAAGCTGATCCAACAAAGGCACTGATGCTGCTCCTAAGTCACTCCCTGACAGTGTCCCCAGCTGAGGGCCTGACATTAGGCCTCACTCAGACCCTGTCGCTCTCGCTAAGTCAGGCCCTGATACTGTCCCTACCTGAAGCCCTAACACTGGTTCTGAATAAGGCCCTGATATTCTCAGTAACAAAGGTCTTCACACTATCCTTAGGTCATTTCCTGACACGATTCCTAGCCTTCACCCTAATCCTGTCCCGAGTTAATATCCTACGTCTTATGCTAACTAAAGACCTTATGCTGTGCCTACCTCAGGCACTGAATTTAGTCCCAAGACCGCTAGACTGTCCCTCACTAGGCTCCATGCCCTTATCATCACAATGTTCCGTGACCACTGTCATCACAACGCTCCACGCCCTTATCATCACAATGCCCCATGACCCCTGTCATCACAATGCTCCATGACCCCTTCCATCACAATGCTCCATGCCCCCTGTCATTACAATGTTCCATGCCCCCTGTCATCACAAGGCTCCATGCCCTTATCATCACAATGCTCCATGACACCTGTCTTCGCAATGTTCCACGCACTTATCATCACAATACTCCTTGACCCTTGTCTAAAATGCTACATGGCGGTGACATCACAATGTTCCATGCACCCTGTCATTACAAGGCTCCATGACACTTGTCATCACAATGTTCCATGGCCCCTATCATTCAAAATGCCATATGACCACTTTCATCACAATGCTCCAAGGCCCTTGTCATCATAATGCCCCATGAACCCTGTCATCACAATGCTCCAGGCCCCCTGTCATCACAATGAGCCATGACACCTTTCATCACAATGCTCCATAACCACTGTCATCACAATGATCCATGGCCCTTGTCATCACAATGCTCCCTGGTGCATGTCATCACAAAGATCCATGACCACTTTCAGCACAATGCTCCATGAACCCTTTCATCAAAATTCTCCATGACCATTGTCATCACAATGCTCCATGAGCCCTGTCATTACAATGCTCCCTGACCCCTGTCATCACCATGATCCATGGCCCTTGTCATCACAGTGCTCCTTCGCTCTTGTCATAACAATGCTCCATGGTCCCTGTCATCACAATGATCCATGATTCCTTTCATCACAATTCTCCTTTTCCCCTTTCATCACAATGATCCCTGGAGCTTGTCAAAACAATGCTCCTCGATTCCCTGTAATCACAATGATCCATGACCCCTTTCATGACAATGCTCCATTACCCCACTAATCACAATGATCCATGGTGATTGTCATCACAATGCTCCATGACCCTTGTCATCACAATGCTCCAGGTCGTTGTAATCACAATGTACCATGACCCCTTTCACCACAAAGCTCCAAGATCCCTGTCATCACAATGCCCCATGACTCCTATCATCACAATGCTCCATGGCACTTGTCCTCACAATGCTCCATGACCCCTGTCATCACAATGCTCCATAGCGCTTTTCATCACAATCCTCCATGACCACTTTCATCACAATGCTCCATGACCATTTTCATCACAATGCTCCATGACCACTTTCATCACAATGCCCCATGAACTCTGTCATCACAATGCTCCATGGCCCTTGTCATCACAATTCTCCATGACCCCTGTCATCACAATTCTCCATGGCCCTTGTCATCACAATGCTCCATGCACTTGTCATCACAATTCTCCATGACCCTTGTCATCACAGTGCTCCATGGCGCTTGTCATCACAATGATCCAGAGCCTTAGTTCCTGAGTTGGGAGTAGTATCATTGCCTCGAATAGGGAAAATGTCAGTGACTGAGTTGGGAGTAGTGTGAGGGCCCTTGTTAGGGACACTGTCAGTGCCTGAGTTAGGTGTAGTGTCAGGGTTTTAGTTACGTACACTGCCAGTGCCTGAGTTGGGAATAGTGTCAGGGCCTTAGTTATGGACTGTGTCATTGCCTGAGTTAGGAGTAGTGTCAGGGCCTTAGTTAGGAGTAGCATCAGTGCCTTCGTTAGGTATTGTATCAGCGCCTCAGTTAGGAATAGATTCAGGGCCTTATTTTGGGACAGTGTCAGTGCCTGAGTTAGGAGGTTTGTCGTCCTTAGTTAGGGACCTTTTCTGGGCCTGAGTTAGGAGTAATGTGAGGGCCTTCCTTAGGTATTGTATCAGTGCCTGAGTTAGAAATAGTGTCAAGGCCTTAGTTAGGGACATTGCCAGGGCATGATTTAGGAGGAGTGTTAGGGTGTGAGTTATGAACAGTGTCAGGGCCTTAGTTAGTGACAGTGTCACTTCCTGAGTTAGGAGTAGAGTCAGGGACTAAGTTAGGGACAGTGCCAGTGCTGAGTTCGTAGTAGTATCAGGGCCTTAGTTAGAGACAGTGTCAGGGCCTGAGTTAGGAGTAGTGTCAGAGGCTTTGTTAGGGACAGTGTCAGTGCCTGAGTTAAGAGTAGCGTCACAGCTTTAGTTAGGGCCAGTGTCCGGGCCTTAGTTAAGACCAGTGTCAGGGCCTATGATAGGAATCAGATCAGGGCCTGTGTTACGAGTAGTGTCAGGGCCTTAGTTAAGGACAGTGTCAGGGCCTGAGTCCTGACTTATTCCTAACTTTCCTCACTAAGGAGTTTTGACACTACTGCTAATTTAGGTCCTGATAATATCCCTTACTAAGGCCCTGACCCTTTCGCCGGCTAAGGCCCTGAACTTCTCCTAAGTCAGTCCCTGATACTGTCCCTAACAATGGCCCTGACACTACATCTAACTTAGGCCCCGAAATGATACCTAACAAAGGCTCTGTTGCTAGTCCAAACTAAAGCCCTAAAATTGGTCTTAAATAAGGCCTTGACACTAATCCTAACTCAGGCCCTAACACTGTCCCTAGCTAAGGCCCTGACAGTGCGCTTAACTCAGGCCCTCGTATGATTCCTAACAATGGCTCTGATGCTAGTCCAAACTAAGGCCCTGAAATTGGTCCTAAATAAGGCCTTGACACGAATCGTAACTCAGGCCCTAGCACTGTCCCTAACTAGGTCTCTGACAGTACACCTAACTCAGACCCTGACACTGTCCCTAAGCAAGGCCCTGACACTACTCCTAACTCAGTCCCTTACACTGTACCTAACAAAGTCACTGTTGCTAGGCCTAACTCAGGCCCTGAAAGTGTCTGTAACTAAGGCCCTGCTGCCATCAGTATGTAAAGTCCTGACATTATCCTGAGCTAATATCCTGTCCTATGTCTTTCCAAGGTCCTGAAACTGTCCCAAAGTAAGTCCTGACGCTGTCCGTAAGTGAAGACCTGAGGCTGTCCCTAACTCAGGCCCTGAAGCTTTCCTTAACTGAAGCCTTGAAGCTGTGACTAACTCAGGCCCTGATCATGTATTTCACGAAGACCTTAATGCTGATCCAGCAAAGACGCTGATGCTGCTCCAAAGTCATGCCCTGACAGTGTGCCCAGCAAAGGGCCTGATGCTAGGCCTCACTCAGGCCCTGTCGCTCTCCCGAAGTCAGGCCCTGACACTGTCACTAAGTAAGGCCCTGACTCTACTCCTAACTCAGTCCCGTAAAGTGTGCCTAACAAAGGCTCTGATGCTAGTCGTAACTCAGGGCCTGACACTGTCTCTAACTAAGGGCTGCTGCCATCAATATCTAAAGTCCTGACATTATCCGGAGCTAATATCCTGACCCATGTCTTACCAAGGTCCTGAAACTCTCCCAAAGTAAGCCCTGACGCTGTCCCTAAGGGAGGCCCTGCAGCTTTCCCTAACTAACTCAGGCCTTGATGCTGTGACTAACTCAGACACTGATCATGTCTTTAACTAAGACCCTAAGGCTGATCCAACAGAGGCCGGGATGCTGCTCCTAAGTCATGCCCTGACAGTGTCCCCAGCTAAGGGTCTGACGCTAGGCCTCACTCAGACCCTATCGCTCTCCCTAAGTCAGGCTCTGATGCTGTCCCTACCTGAAGCCCTAACACTGGTTCTGAATAAGGCCCTGAGAGTCTCAGTAACAAAGGTCTTCACACTATCCTTAGGTCATTTCCTGACACTATCCCTACATGCTAAACTGACACTGTCACTACCTAATGTCCTGCCTCTTATGCTAACTGAAGCCCTTAGGTTGTGCCTGCCTCAGGCACTGAATTTAGTCCCAAGACCGTGAAACTGTCCCGAACTAAGGCCTAGATGCTCGTCCTACATCTGGCCCTGACACTGTCCCTAACTATGGCCCTAACACTACTGCTAACTGAGGAGCTGACACTGGACCTATCAGGGGCCCGCTACTCCTAACTAACGCCTTGACACTGTCCCTTACTTAGGCCCTGCTACCATCAATATCTAAAATCCTGACATTATCCTGAGCTAATATCCTAACTCATCTCTTACCAAGGTCCTGAAACTCTCCCTAAGGAAGCCCTGATGCTCTCCCTAAGTGAGGCCTTGAGGCTGTCCCTAACAGAGGCCCTGATAATATCTTTAACATAGCCCCTGAGGCTGATCCTACCGAGGCTCTTATGTTGCTCCTAAGTCATGCCCTGACACTGTCCCTAGCTAAGGCCCTGACGCTAGGCCTCACTCAGGCCCTGTCGCTCTCCCTAAGTCAGGCTCTGACGCTGTCCCTACCCGAAACCCTGACACTCACTGGTCCTTAATTAGGCCCTGATGCTCTAAGTAACCAAGGTCTTGACACTATCCCTAGGTCATTTCCTGACACTATCCCTAGATCTTAACCTAAGCTTCTCTTTAGCTAATGTCGAGATTAGCTAAAGAGATTCTTTAGAACGAGATTCTTTCATCTTCTGAATATGGTTTTCTTAAAAACATAATTTATATAGTATTACTAACTTTAAACAAAATGTACTCAACTGCTGTGGAATAGTCCTTCATAGGAGTGTGCATGGTTCACTTCTGCATCTGCTTGTGGTGGTGTTCAATTGCTTTCAGCTGTAGATCCTCTTATGCTAGCTCAATCTGTGATTCTGTCCCTAAATGAGGCCCTGAATTTAGGTCCGAGGCCGTGAACCTGTCCCTAACTGAGGCCTGGAGGCTCGTCCTAACGCAGGTCCTGACACTGTCCCTAACTACGGCCCTGACACTTCACCTAACTCCGTCACTGACACTGTACCTATCAAAGGCTCTGATGCTAGTCCGAACTTAGGCCTGACACTGCCTCTAACTAAGGCCCTGCTGCCGTCAATATCTGAACACCTGACATTATCCTGAGCTAATATCCTGACCCATGTCTTACCAAGGTCCTGAAACTTTCCCAAAGTAAGCCCTGACGCTGTCCCTAAGTGAGACCTTGAGGCTGTCCCTAACAGAGGCCCTGATAATATCTTTAATGAAGACCCTAATGCTGATCCTACAGAGGCCTTTCTGCTGCTCCTAAGTCATGCCCTGATACTGTCCCTTACTCAGGCCCCAAAGATAGGCCTCACTTAGGCCCTGTTGCTGTACCTTAGTTAGGCTCTGACGCTGTCCGTACATCAAGCCCTGGCACTGGTCCTGATTAAGGCCCTCACGCTGCTGCTAACTAAGGCCCTGATGCTCTCAATGACTAAGGTCTTCTCGTTATCCCTTGGTCATTTCCTTTCACTATCTCTGGCCTGGAGCCTGACTCTGTCCCGAGATAATCTCCTGCATCTTATGCTGACTGAAACCCTAATGCTCTCCCTAACTAAGGCCCTGACTACTCCTAACTAAGGCCATGACACTGTCTCTAACAAAGGCCCAGAATCTGTCCCTAATATAGGCCCTGCTGCCAGCAATAACTAAAATCCTGACACTCTCCTGAGATAATATCCTGACCCATTTCTAACCAAGGTCTTGACACTCTCCCTAAGAAAGCCCTGTCGCTGTCTTTAAGTGAAGACCTGAGGCTGTCCGTAACTCAGGCCCTGAAGCTTTCCCTAACTGAGGCCTTGATGCTGTGACTAACTAGGGCTCTGGTCATCTTTAACTAAGAGCCTAAAGCTGATCCAACAAAGGCACTGATGCTGCTCCTAAGTCACTCCCTGACAGTGTCCCCAGCTGAGGGCCTGACATTAGGCCTCACTCAGACCCTGTCGCTCTCGCTAAGTCAGGCCCTGATACTGTCCCTACCTGAAGCCCTAACACTGGTTCTGAATAAGGCCCTGATATTCTCAGTAACAAAGGTCTTCACACTATCCTTAGGTCATTTCCTGACACGATTCCTAGCCTTCACCCTAATCCTGTCCCGAGTTAATATCCTACGTCTTATGCTAACTAAAGACCTTATGCTGTGCCTACCTCAGGCACTGAATTTAGTCCCAAGACCGCTAGACTGTCCCTCACTAGGCTCCATGCCCTTATCATCACAATGTTCCGTGACCACTGTCATCACAACGCTCCACGCCCTTATCATCACAATGCCCCATGACCCCTGTCATCACAATGCTCCATGACCCCTTCCATCACAATGCTCCATGCCCCCTGTCATTACAATGTTCCATGCCCCCTGTCATCACAAGGCTCCATGCCCTTATCATCACAATGCTCCATGACACCTGTCTTCGCAATGTTCCACGCACTTATCATCACAATACTCCTTGACCCTTGTCTAAAATGCTACATGGCGGTGACATCACAATGTTCCATGCACCCTGTCATTACAAGGCTCCATGACACTTGTCATCACAATGTTCCATGGCCCCTATCATTCAAAATGCCATATGACCACTTTCATCACAATGCTCCAAGGCCCTTGTCATCATAATGCCCCATGAACCCTGTCATCACAATGCTCCAGGCCCCCTGTCATCACAATGAGCCATGACACCTTTCATCACAATGCTCCATAACCACTGTCATCACAATGATCCATGGCCCTTGTCATCACAATGCTCCCTGGTGCATGTCATCACAAAGATCCATGACCACTTTCAGCACAATGCTCCATGAACCCTTTCATCAAAATTCTCCATGACCATTGTCATCACAATGCTCCATGAGCCCTGTCATTACAATGCTCCCTGACCCCTGTCATCACCATGATCCATGGCCCTTGTCATCACAGTGCTCCTTCGCTCTTGTCATAACAATGCTCCATGGTCCCTGTCATCACAATGATCCATGATTCCTTTCATCACAATTCTCCTTTTCCCCTTTCATCACAATGATCCCTGGAGCTTGTCAAAACAATGCTCCTCGATTCCCTGTAATCACAATGATCCATGACCCCTTTCATGACAATGCTCCATTACCCCACTAATCACAATGATCCATGGTGATTGTCATCACAATGCTCCATGACCCTTGTCATCACAATGCTCCAGGTCGTTGTAATCACAATGTACCATGACCCCTTTCACCACAAAGCTCCAAGATCCCTGTCATCACAATGCCCCATGACTCCTATCATCACAATGCTCCATGGCACTTGTCCTCACAATGCTCCATGACCCCTGTCATCACAATGCTCCATAGCGCTTTTCATCACAATCCTCCATGACCACTTTCATCACAATGCTCCATGACCATTTTCATCACAATGCTCCATGACCACTTTCATCACAATGCCCCATGAACTCTGTCATCACAATGCTCCATGGCCCTTGTCATCACAATTCTCCATGACCCCTGTCATCACAATTCTCCATGGCCCTTGTCATCACAATGCTCCATGCACTTGTCATCACAATTCTCCATGACCCTTGTCATCACAGTGCTCCATGGCGCTTGTCATCACAATGATCCAGAGCCTTAGTTCCTGAGTTGGGAGTAGTATCATTGCCTCGAATAGGGAAAATGTCAGTGACTGAGTTGGGAGTAGTGTGAGGGCCCTTGTTAGGGACACTGTCAGTGCCTGAGTTAGGTGTAGTGTCAGGGTTTTAGTTACGTACACTGCCAGTGCCTGAGTTGGGAATAGTGTCAGGGCCTTAGTTATGGACTGTGTCATTGCCTGAGTTAGGAGTAGTGTCAGGGCCTTAGTTAGGAGTAGCATCAGTGCCTTCGTTAGGTATTGTATCAGCGCCTCAGTTAGGAATAGATTCAGGGCCTTATTTTGGGACAGTGTCAGTGCCTGAGTTAGGAGGTTTGTCGTCCTTAGTTAGGGACCTTTTCTGGGCCTGAGTTAGGAGTAATGTGAGGGCCTTCCTTAGGTATTGTATCAGTGCCTGAGTTAGAAATAGTGTCAAGGCCTTAGTTAGGGACATTGCCAGGGCATGATTTAGGAGGAGTGTTAGGGTGTGAGTTATGAACAGTGTCAGGGCCTTAGTTAGTGACAGTGTCACTTCCTGAGTTAGGAGTAGAGTCAGGGCCTAAGTTAGGGACAGTGCCAGTGCTGAGTTCGTAGTAGTATCAGGGCCTTAGTTAGAGACAGTGTCAGGGCCTGAGTTAGGAGTAGTGTCAGAGGCTTTGTTAGGGACAGTGTCAGTGCCTGAGTTAAGAGTAGCGTCACAGCTTTAGTTAGGGCCAGTGTCCGGGCCTTAGTTAAGACCAGTGTCAGGGCCTATGATAGGAATCAGATCAGGGCCTGTGTTACGAGTAGTGTCAGGGCCTTAGTTAAGGACAGTGTCAGGGCCTGAGTCCTGACTTATTCCTAACTTTCCTCACTAAGGAGTTTTGACACTACTGCTAATTTAGGTCCTGATAATATCCCTTACTAAGGCCCTGACACTTTCGCCGGCTAAGGCCCTGAACTTCTCCTAAGTCAGGCCCTGATACTGTCCCTAACAATGGCCCTGACACTACATCTAACTTAGGCCCCGAAATGATACCTAACAAAGGCTCTGTTGCTAGTCCAAACTAAAGCCCTAAAATTGGTCTTAAATAAGGCCTTGACACTAATCCTAACTCAGGCCCTAACACTGTCCCTAGCTAAGGCCCTGACAGTGCGCTTAACTCAGGCCCTCGTATGATTCCTAACAATGGCTCTGATGCTAGTCCAAACTAAGGCCCTGAAATTGGTCCTAAATAAGGCCTTGACACGAATCGTAACTCAGGCCCTAGCACTGTCCCTAACTAGGTCTCTGACAGTACACCTAACTCAGACCCTGACACTGTCCCTAAGCAAGGCCCTGACACTACTCCTAACTCAGTCCCTTACACTGTACCTAACAAAGTCACTGTTGCTAGGCCTAACTCAGGCCCTGAAAGTGTCTGTAACTAAGGCCCTGCTGCCATCAGTATGTAAAGTCCTGACATTATCCTGAGCTAATATCCTGTCCTATGTCTTTCCAAGGTCCTGAAACTGTCCCAAAGTAAGTCCTGACGCTGTCCGTAAGTGAAGACCTGAGGCTGTCCCTAACTCAGGCCCTGAAGCTTTCCTTAACTGAAGCCTTGAAGCTGTGACTAACTCAGGCCCTGATCATGTATTTCACGAAGACCTTAATGCTGATCCAGCAAAGACGCTGATGCTGCTCCAAAGTCATGCCCTGACAGTGTGCCCAGCAAAGGGCCTGATGCTAGGCCTCACTCAGGCCCTGTCGCTCTCCCGAAGTCAGGCCCTGACACTGTCACTAAGTAAGGCCCTGACTCTACTCCTAACTCAGTCCCGTAAAGTGTGCCTAACAAAGGCTCTGATGCTAGTCGTAACTCAGGGCCTGACACTGTCTCTAACTAAGGGCTGCTGCCATCAATATCTAAAGTCCTGACATTATCCGGAGCTAATATCCTGACCCATGTCTTACCAAGGTCCTGAAACTCTCCCAAAGTAAGCCCTGACGCTGTCCCTAAGGGAGGCCCTGCAGCTTTCCCTAACTAACTCAGGCCTTGATGCTGTGACTAACTCAGACACTGATCATGTCTTTAACTAAGACCCTAAGGCTGATCCAACAGAGGCCGGGATGCTGCTCCTAAGTCATGCCCTGACAGTGTCCCCAGCTAAGGGTCTGACGCTAGGCCTCACTCAGACCCTATCGCTCTCCCTAAGTCAGGCTCTGATGCTGTCCCTACCTGAAGCCCTAACACTGGTTCTGAATAAGGCCCTGAGAGTCTCAGTAACAAAGGTCTTCACACTATCCTTAGGTCATTTCCTGACACTATCCCTACATGCTAAACTGACACTGTCACTACCTAATGTCCTGCCTCTTATGCTAACTGAAGCCCTTAGGTTGTGCCTGCCTCAGGCACTGAATTTAGTCCCAAGACCGTGAAACTGTCCCGAACTAAGGCCTAGATGCTCGTCCTACATCTGGCCCTGACACTGTCCCTAACTATGGCCCTAACACTACTGCTAACTGAGGAGCTGACACTGGACCTATCAGGGGCCCGCTACTCCTAACTAACGCCTTGACACTGTCCCTTACTTAGGCCCTGCTACCATCAATATCTAAAATCCTGACATTATCCTGAGCTAATATCCTAACTCATCTCTTACCAAGGTCCTGAAACTCTCCCTAAGGAAGCCCTGATGCTCTCCCTAAGTGAGGCCTTGAGGCTGTCCCTAACAGAGGCCCTGATAATATCTTTAACATAGCCCCTGAGGCTGATCCTACCGAGGCTCTTATGTTGCTCCTAAGTCATGCCCTGACACTGTCCCTAGCTAAGGCCCTGACGCTAGGCCTCACTCAGGCCCTGTCGCTCTCCCTAAGTCAGGCTCTGACGCTGTCCCTACCCGAAGCCCTGACACTCACTGGTCCTTAATTAGGCCCTGATGCTCTAAGTAACCAAGGTCTTGACACTATCCCTAGGTCATTTCCTGACACTATCCCTAGATCTTAACCTAAGCTTCTCTTTAGCTAATGTCGAGATTAGCTAAAGAGATTCTTTAGAACGAGATTCTTTCATCTTCTGAATATGGTTTTCTTAAAAACATAATTTATATAGTATTACTAACTTTAAACAAAATGTACTCAACTGCTGTGGAATAGTCCTTCATAGGAGCGTGCATGGTTCACTTCTGCATCTGCTTGTGGTGGTGTTCAATTGCTTTCAGCTGTAGATCCTCTTATGCTAGCTCAATCTGTGATTCTGTCCCTAAATGAGGCCCTGAATTTCGGTCCGAGGCCGTGAACCTGTCCCTAACTGAGGCCTGGAGGCTCGTCCTAACGCAGGTCCTGACACTGTCCCTAACTACGGCCCTGACACTTCACCTAACTCCGTCACTGACACTGTACCTATCAAAGGCTCTGATGCTAGTCCGAACTTAGGCCTGACACTGCCTCTAACTAAGGCCCTGCTGCCGTCAATATCTGAACACCTGACATTATCCTGAGCTAATATCCTGACCCATGTCTTACCAAGGTCCTGAAACTTTCCCAAAGTAAGCCCTGACGCTGTCCCTAAGTGAGACCTTGAGGCTGTCCCTAACAGAGGCCCTGATAATATCTTTAATGAAGACCCTAATGCTGATCCTACAGAGGCCTTTCTGCTGCTCCTAAGTCATGCCCTGATACTGTCCCTTACTCAGGCCCCAAAGATAGGCCTCACTTAGGCCCTGTTGCTGTACCTTAGTTAGGCTCTGACGCTGTCCGTACATCAAGCCCTGGCACTGGTCCTGATTAAGGCCCTCACGCTGCTGCTAACTAAGGCCCTGATGCTCTCAATGACTAAGGTCTTCTCGTTATCCCTTGGTCATTTCCTTTCACTATCTCTGGCCTGGAGCCTGACTCTGTCCCGAGATAATCTCCTGCATCTTATGCTGACTGAAACCCTAATGCTCTCCCTAACTAAGGCCCTGACTACTCCTAACTAAGGCCATGACACTGTCTCTAACAAAGGCCCAGAATCTGTCCCTAATATAGGCCCTGCTGCCAGCAATAACTAAAATCCTGACACTCTCCTGAGATAATATCCTGACCCATTTCTAACCAAGGTCTTGACACTCTCCCTAAGAAAGCCCTGTCGCTGTCTTTAAGTGAAGACCTGAGGCTGTCCGTAACTCAGGCCCTGAAGCTTTCCCTAACTGAGGCCTTGACGCTGTGACTAACTAGGGCTCTGGTCATCTTTAACTAAGAGCCTAAAGCTGATCCAACAAAGGCACTGATGCTGCTCCTAAGTCACTCCCTGACAGTGTCCCCAGCTGAGGGCCTGACATTAGGCCTCACTCAGACCCTGTCGCTCTCCCTAAGTCAGGCCCTGATACTGTCCCTACCTGAAGCCCTAACACTGGTTCTGAATAAGGCCCTGATATTCTCAGTAACAAAGGTCTTCACACTATCCTTAGGTCATTTCCTGACACGATTCCTAGCCTTCACCCTAACCCTGTCCCGAGTTAATATCCTACGTCTTATGCTAACTAAAGACCTTATGCAGTGCCTACCTCAGGCACTGAATTTAGTCCCAAGACCGCTAGACTGTCCCTCACTAGGCCCCATGCCCTTATCATCACAATGTTCCGTGACCACTGTCATCACAACGCTCCACGCCCTTATCATCACAATGCCCCATGACCCCTGTCATCACAATGCTCCATGACCCCTTCCATCACAATGCTCCATGCCCCCTGTCATTACAATGTTCCATGCCCCCTGTCATCACAAGGCTCCATGCCCTTATCATCACAATGCTCCATGACACCTGTCTTCGCAATGTTCCACGCACTTATCATCACAATACTCCTTGACCCTTGTCTAAAATGCTACATGGCGGTGACATCACAATGTTCCATGCACCCTGTCATTACAAGGCTCCATGACACTTGTCATCACAATGTTCCATGGCCCCTATCATTCAAAATGCCATATGACCACTTTCATCACAATGCTCCAAGGCCCTTGTCATCATAATGCCCCATGAACCCTGTCATCACAATGCTCCAGGCCCCCTGTCATCACAATGAGCCATGACACCTTTCATCACAATGCTCCATAACCACTGTCATCACAATGATCCATGGCCCTTGTCATCACAATGCTCCCTGGTGCATGTCATCACAAAGATCCATGACCACTTTCAGCACAATGCTCCATGAAATCTTTCATCAAAATTCTCCATGACAATTGTCATCACAATGCTCCATAAGCCCTGTCATTACAATGCTCCCTGACCCCTGTCATCACCATGATCCTTGGCCCTTGTCATCACAGTGCTCCTTCGCTCTTGTCATAACAATGCTCCATGATCCCTGTCATCACAATGATCCATGATTCCTTTCATCACAATTCTCCTTTTCCCCTTTCATCACAATGATCCCTGGAGCTTGTCAAAACAATGCTCCTCGATTCCCTGTAATCACAATGATCCATGACCCCTTTCATGACAATGCTCCATTACCCCACTAATCACAATGATCCATGGTGATTGTCATCACAATGCTCCATGACCCTAGTCATCACAATGCTCCAGGTCGTTGTAATCACAATGTTCCATGACCCCTTTCACCACAAAGCTCCAAGATCCCTGTCATCACAATGCCCCATGACTCCTATCATCACAATGCTCCATGGCACTTCTCCTCACAATGCTCCATGACCCCTGTCATCACAATGCTCCATAGCGCATTTCATCACAATCCTCCATGACCTGTTTCATCACAATGCTCCATGACCATTTTCATCACAATGCTCCATGACCACTTTCATCACAATGCCCCATGAACTCTGTCATCACAATGCTCCATGGCCCTTGTCATCACAATTCTCCATGACCCCTGTCATCACAATTCTCCATGGCCCTTGTCATCACAATGCTCCATGCACTTGTCATCACAATTCTCCATGACCCTTGTCATCACAGTGCTCCATGGCGCTTGTCATCACAATGATCCAGAGCCTTAGTTCCTGAGTTGGGAGTAGTATCATTGCCTCGAATAGGGAAAATGTCAGTGACTGAGTTGGGAGTAGTGTGAGGGCCCTTGTTAGGGACACTGTCAGTGCCTGAGTTAGGTGTAGTGTCAGGGTTTTAGTTACGTACACTGTCAGTGCCTGAGTAGGGAATAGTGTCAGGGCCTTAGCTATGGACTGTGCCATTGCCTGAGTTAGGAGTAGTGTCAGGGCCTTAGTTAGGAGTAGCATCAGTGCCTTCGTTAGGTATTGTATCAGCGCCTCAGTTAGGAATAGATTCAGTGCCTTATTTTGGGACAGTGTCAGTGCCTGAGTTAGGAGTTTTGTCGGCCTTAGTTAGGGACCTTTTCTGGGCCTGAGTTAGGAGTAATGTGAGGGCCTTCCTTAGGTATTGTATCAGTGCCTGAGTTAGGAATAGTGTCAAGGCCTTAGTTAGGGACATTGCCAGGGCATGATTTAGGAGGAGTGTTAGGGTGTGAGTTATGAACAATGTCACGGCCTTAGTTAGTGACAGTGTCACTTCCTGAGTTAGGAGTAGAGTCAGGGCCTAAGTTAGGGACAGTGCCAGTGCTGAGTTCGTAGTAGTATCAGGGCCTTAGTTAGAGACAGTGTCAGGGCCTGAGTTAGGAGTAGTGTCAGAGGCTTTGTTAGGGACAGTGTCAGTGCCTGAGTTAAGAGTAGCGTCACAGCTTTAGTTAGGGCCAGTGTCCGGGCCTTAGTTAAGACCAGTGTCAGGGCCTATGATAGGAATCAGATCAGGGCCTGTGTTACGAGTAGTGTCAGGGCCTTAGTTAAGGACAGTGTCAGGGCCTGAGTCCTGACTTATTCCTAACTTTCCTCACTAAGGAGTTTTGACACTACTGCTAATTTAGGTCCTGATAATATCCCTTACTAAGGCCCTGACCCTTTCTCTGGCTAAGGCCCTGAACTTCTCCTAAGTCAGGCCCTGATACTGTCCCTAACAATGGCCCTGACACTACATCTAACTTAGGCCCCGAAATGATACCTAACAAAGGCTATGTTGCTAGTCCAAACTAAAGCCCTAAAATTGGTCTTAAATAAGGCCTTGACACTAATCCTAACTCAGGCCCTAACACTGTCCCTAGCTAAGGCCCTGACAGTACGCCTAACTCAGGCCCTCGTATGATTCCTAAGATTGGCTCTGATGCTAGTTCAAACTAAGGCCCTGAAATTGGTCCTAAATAAGGCCTTGACACGAATCGTAACTCAGGCCCTAGCACTGTCCCTAACTAGGTCTCTGACAGTACACCTAACTCAGACCCTGACACTGTCCCTAAGCAAGGCCCTGACACTACTCCTAACTCAGTCCCTTACACTGTACCTAACAAAGTCACTGATGCTAGGCCTAACTCAGGCCCTGAAAGTGTCTGTAACTAAGGCCCTGCTGCCATCAGTATGTAAAGTCCTGACATTATCCTGAGCTAATATCTTGACCTATGTCTTTCCAAGGTCCTGAAACTGTCCCAAAGTAAGCCCTGACGCTGTCCGTAAGTGAAGACCTGAGGCTGTCCCTAACTCAGGCCCTGAAGCTTTCCTTAACTGAAGCCTTGAAGCTGTGACTAACTCAGGCCCTGATCATGTATTTCACGAAGACCTTAATGCTGATCCAGCAAAGACGCTGATGCTGCTCCAAAGTCATGCCCTGACAGTGTGCCCAGCAAAGGGCCTGATGCTAGGCCTCACTCAGGCCATGTCGCTCTCCCGAAGTCAGGCCCTGACACTGTCACTAAGTAAGGCCCTGACTCTACTCCTAACTCAGTCCCGTAAAGTGTGCCTAACAAAGGCTCTGATGCTAGTCGTAACTCAGGGCCTGACACTGTCTCTAACTAAGGGCTGCTGCCATCAATATCTAAAGTCCTGACATTATCCGGAGCTAATATCCTGACGTATGTCTTACCAAGGTCCTGAAAGTGTCCCAAAGTAAGCCCTGACGCTGTCCCTAAGGGAGGCCCTGCAGCTTTCCCTAACTAACTCAGGCCTTGATGCTGTGACTAACTCAGACACTGATCATGTCTTTAACTAAGACCCTAAGGCTGATCCAACAGAGGCCGGGATGCTGCTCCTAAGTCATGCCCTGACAGTGTCCCCAGCTAAGGGTCTGACGCTAGGCCTCACTCAGACCCTATCGCTCTCCCTAAGTCAGGCTCTGATGCTGTCCCTACCTGAAGCCCTAACACTGGTTCTGAATAAGGCCCTGAGAGTCTCAGTAACAAAGGTCTTCACACTATCCTTAGGTCATTTCCTGACACTATCCCTACATGCTAAACTGACACTGTCACTACCTAATGTCCTGCCTCTTATGCTAACTGAAGCCCTTAGGTTGTGCCTGCCTCAGGCACTGAATTTAGTCCCAAGACAGTGAAACTGTCCCGAACTAAGGCCTAGATGCTCGTCCTACATCTGGCCCTGACACTGTCCCTAACTAAGGCCCTAACACTATTGCTAACTGAGGACCTGACACTGGACCTATCAGGGGCCCGCTACTCCTAACTAACGCCTTGACACTGTCCCTTACTTAGGCCCTGCTACCATCAATATCTAAAGTCCTGACATTATCCTGAGCTAATATCCTAACTCATCTCTTACCAAGGTCCTGAAACTCTCCCTAAGGAAGCCCTGATGCTCTCCCTAAGTGAGGCCTTGAGGCTGTCCCTAACAGAGGCCCTGATAATATCTTTAACATAGCCCCTGAGGCTGATCCTACCGTGGCTCTTATGTTGCTCCTAAGTCATGCCCTGACACTGTCCCTAGCTAAGGCCCTGACGCTAGGCCTCACTCAGGCCCTGTCGCTCTCCCTAAGTCAGGCTCTGACGCTGTCCCTACCCGAAGCCCTGACACTCACTGGTCCTTAATTAGGCCCTGATGCTCTAAGTAACCAAGGTCTTGACACTATCCCTAGGTCATTTTCTGACACTCTCCCTAGATTTTAACCTAACCTTCTCTTTAGCTAATGTCGAGATTAGCTAAAGAGATTCTTTAGAACGAGATTCTTTCATCTTCTGAATATGGTTTTCTTAAAAACATAATTTTTATAGTGTTACTAACTTTAAACAAAATGTACTCAACTGCTGTGGAATAGTCCTTCATAGGAGCGTGCATGGTTCACTTCTGCATCTGCTTGTGGTGGTGTTCAAGTTGCTTTCAGCTGTAGATCCTCTTATGCTAGCTAAATCTGTGATTCTGTCCCTAAATGAGGCCCTGAATTTAGGTCCAAGGCCGTGAACCTGTCCCTAACTGAGACCTGGAGGCGCGTCCTAACGCAAGTGCTGAAACTGTCTCGAACTAAGGCCCTGACACTACACCTAACTCAGTCACTGACACTGTACCTAACAAAGGCTCTGTGGTTAGTCCTAACTTAGGCCTGACACTGCCTCTAACTAAGGCCCTGCTGCCGTCAATATCTGAACACCTGACATTATCCTGAGCTAATATCCTGACCCATGTCTTACCAAGGTCCTGAAACTTTCCCAAAGTAAGCCCTGACGCTGTCCCTAAGTGAGACCTTGAGGCTGTCCCTAACAGAGGCCCTGATAATATCTTTAATGAAGACCCTAATGCTGATCCTACAGAGGCCTTTATGCTGCTCCTAAGTCATGCCCTGATACTGTCCCTTACTCTGGCCCCAAAGGTAGGCCTCACTTAGGCCCTGTTGCTGTACCTTAGTTAGGCTCTGACGCTGTCCGTACATCAAGCCCTGGCACTGGTCCTGATTAAGGCCCTCACGCTGCTGCTAACTAAGGCCCTGATGCTCTCAATGACTAAGGTCTTCTCGTTATCCCTTGGTCATTTCCTTTCACTATCTCTGGCCTGGAACCTGACTCTGTCCCGAGATAATCTCCTGCATCTTATGCTGACTGAAACCCTAATGCTCTCCCTAACTAAGGCCCTGACTACTCCTAACTAAGGCCATGACACTGTCTCTAACAAAGGCCCAGAATCTGTCCCCAATATAGGCCCTGCTGCCAGCAATAACTAAAATCCTGACACTCTCCTGAGATAATATCCTGACCCATTTCTAACCAAGGTCTTGACACTCTCCCTAAGAAAGCCCTGTCGCTGTCTTTAAGTGAAGACCTGAGGCTGTCTGTAACTCAGGCCCTGAAGCTTTCCCTAACTGAGGCCTTGACGTTGTGACTAACGAGGGCTCTGTTCATCTTTAACTAAGAGCCTAAAGCTGATCCAACAAAGGCACTGATGCTGCTCCTAAGTCACTCCCTGACAGTGTCCCCAGCTGAGGGCCTGATATTAGGCCTCACTCAGACCCTGTCGCTCTCCCTAAGTCAGGCCCTGATACTGTCCGTACTTGAAGCACTAACATTGGTTCTGAATAAGGCCCTGATATTCTCAGTAACAAAGGTCTTCACACTATCCTTAGGTCATTTCCTGACACGATTCCTAGCCTTCACCCTAACCCTGTCCCGAGCTACTATCCTACGTCTTATGCTAACTAAAGACCTTATGCTGTGCCTACCTCAGGCACTGAATTTAGTCCCAAGACCGCTAGACTGTCCCTCACTAAGCTCCATGACCTTATCGTCACAATCTTCCGTGACCACTGTCATCACAATGCTCCACGCCCTTATCATCACAATGCCCCATGACCCCTGTCATCACAATGCTCCATGACCCCTTCCATCACAATGCTCCGTGACCCCTTTCATCAAAATGCGCCATGACCATTGTCATCACAATGCTCCATGACCCCTGGCATCCCAAAGCTCCATGACCACTCTCATTGCAATGCTTCATGACCCTTGTCATCGCAATGCTACATACCATTGTCATCACAATGCTCCATACCCCATTTCATCACATTGGCCCATGACCCTTGTCTCACAATGTTCCATGCTCTTGTGATCACAATGCTCCATGCCCCCTGTCATCACAATGCTCCATGACCCCGGTCATCACAATGCTCCATTACCCTTGTCATCACAAAGCTCCAGGTCCCCTGTCATTCACAAAGCCAAATGACCCCTGTCATCACAATGCTTCATGGCCCTTGTCCTCACAATGCCCCATGACTCCTGTCATCAAATTGCTCCATGTCCCCGTTTATCACAATCCTCTAAATTACCCCTGTAATCACAGTGCTCCATAACCCTTTTCCTTACAATGCTCCATGCCCCTTTTCATCACAATGAGCCATGAAAACTTTCATCAGAATGCTCCATTACCCCTGTCTCATGTCCCCGTTCTTCACAATGCATCACAATTACCCCTGTAATCACAGTGCTCCATAACCCCTTTCATCACAGTGCTCCATGCCCCCTGTCATCACAATGCTCCATGAACCCTTTCATCACAATGCTCCATTAATCCTTTCATCGCACTGCTCTATGACTTTTGTCATCACAATGCTCCATGCCCTTCTCATCACAATGCTCCATGGCCTTTGTCATCACAATGCTCCATGTTCAATGTAATCACAGTGCTCCACGACCCCTGTCATCACAATGTTCCATGAGACATTTCATCACAAAGCTCCATGACGCTTGTCATCACAATGCTCCATGGCGCTGTGCATCACAATGCTCCATGACCACATTCAGCACAGTGGTCCATGACCCTTTTCATCACAATATTCCATGGCTCTTGCCATCACAATGCCCCATGGCGCTTGTCATCACAATGCTCCATGACCCCTTGTCATCACAATGCCCCATGGCCCCTTTCATCACAATGCTCCATGACCACTTTCATCACAATGCTCCATGTGCCCTGTTCATCACAATGCTCCATGACCCCTTTTCATCACAATGCTCCATGACCATTTTGATCACAAGGCTTCATGCCCTTATCATCACAGTGCTCCATGAACCCTTTCATCACAATGCTCCATGGCCCTTCTCATCACAATGCCCGATGACCACTTCCATCACAATGCTCCATGACCCTTTTCATCAAAATGCGCCATGAACATTGTCATAACAAAGATCCATGACCACGTTCATCACAATGCTCCAGGACCCCTTTCCTTACAATGCTCCATGGCTCTTGTCATCACAAAGCTCCATGGCGCTTGTCATCACAAGGCTCCATGACCACTGGAATCACCATGATCCATGACCACTTTGATAACAATTCTCCATTACCCCTTTCCTCAGAGTGATCCTTGGCACTTGTCATCACAATGCTCCATGATCCCTGTAATCACAATGATCCTTGACCCCTTTCATCACAATGTTCCATGGCCGCTTTCATCACAATGCTCCATAACCCCTGTCATCACAATGCCCCATGACCCATTTCCCCACAATGCTCCCTGAGCCATGTCATCACAATGCTATTTGTCTTTGTCATTACAATGCTCCATGTCCCCTGTAATCAGAGTCTTCCATGACCCCTTTCATCACAACTCTCCTTAACACTTTTCTCACAATGCTCCATGCCATTGTCATCACAAAGTTTCATGCCCCCTCTCACCACAATGCTCCAAGCCCACTCTCAACACAATGCTCCATGAGACTTGTCTCACAAGGCTCCATGCCCTTTTCATCACAATGCTCCATTCCCCCTGTCATCACAATGCTCCATGCCCCCTTTCATTACAATGTTCCATGCCCCCTGTCATCACAAGGTTCCATGCCCTTATCATCACAATGCTCCATGACACCTGTCTTCGCAATGTTCCACGCACTTATCATCACAATACTCCTTGACCCTTGTCTAAAATGCTACATGGCGGTGACATCACAATGTTCCATGCACCCTGTCATTACAAGGCTCCATGACACTTGTCATCACAATGTTCCATGGCCCCTATCATTCAAAATGCCATATGACCACTTTCATCACAATGCTCCAAGGCCCTTGTCATCACAATGCCCCATGAACCCTGTCATCACAATGCTCCAGGCCCCCTGTCATCACAATGAGCCATGACACCTTTCATCACAATGCTCCATAACCACTGTCATCACAATGATCCATGGCCCTTGTCATCACAATGCTCCCTGGTGCATGTCATCACAAAGATCCATGACCACTTTCAGCACAATGCTCCATGACCCCTTTCATCAAAATTCTCCATGACCATTGTCATCACAATGCTCCATGAGCCCTGTCATTACAATGCTCCCTGACCCCTGTCATCACCATGATCCATGGCCCTTCTCATCACAGTGCTCCTTCGCTCTTGTCATAACAATGCTCCATGATCGCTGTCATCACAATGATCCATGATTCCTTTCATCACAATTCTCCTTTTCCCCTTTCATCACGATGATCCCTGGAGCTTGTCAAAACAATGCTCCTCGATTCCTTGTAATCACAATGATCCATGACCCCTTTCATGACAATGCTCCATTACCCCACTAATCACAATGATCCATGGTGATTGTCATCACAATGCTCCATGACCCTTGTCATCACAATGCTCCAGGTCGTTGTAATCACAATGTATCATGACACCTTTCACCACAAAGATCCAAGATCCCTGTCATCACAATGCCCCATGAGGCCTATCATCACAATGCTCCATGGCACTTGTCCTCACAATGCTCCATGACCCCTGTCATCACAATCCTCCATAGCGCTTTTCATCACAATCCTCCATGACCACTTGCATCACAATGCTCCATGACAATTTTCATCACAATGCTCCATGTCACTTTCATCACAATGCTCCATGAACTCTGTCATCACAATGCTCCATGGCCCTTGTCATCACAATTCTCCATGACCCCTGTCATCACAATTCTCCATGGCCCTTGTCATCACAATGCTCCATGCACTTGTCATCACAATTCTCCATGACCCTTGTCATCACAGTGCTCCATGGCGCTTGTCTTCACAATGATCCAGAGCCTTAGTTCCTGAGTTGGGAGTAGTATCATTGCCTCAATTAGGGAAAATGTCAGTGACTGAGTTGGGAGTAGTGTGAGGGCCCTTGTTAGGGACACTGTCAGTGCCTGAGTTAGGTGTAGTGTCACGGTTTTATTACATACACTGTCAGTGCCTGAGTTGGGAATAGTGTCAGGGCCTTAGTTATGGACTGTGTCATTGCCTGAGTTAGGAGTAGTGTCAGGGCCTTAGTTAGGAGTAGCATCAGTGCCTTCGTTAGGTATTGTATCAGCGCCTCAGTTAGGAATAGATTCAGGGCCTTATTTTGGGACAGTGTCAGTGCCTGAGTTAGGAGTTTAGTCAGCCTTAGTTAGGGACCTTTTCAGGGCCTGAGTTCGGAGTAATGTCAGGGCCTTCCTTAGGTATTGTATCAGTGCCTGAGTTAGGAATAGTGTCAAGGCCTTAGTTAGGGACATTGCCAGGGCATGATTTAGGAGGAGTGTTACGGTGTGAGTTATGAACAGTGTCAGGGCCTTAGTTAGTGACAGTGTCAGTTCCTGAGTTAGGATTAGAGTCAGGGCCTAAGTTAGGGACAGTGCCAGTGCTGAGTTCGTAGTAGTATCAGGGCCTTAGTTAGAGACAGTGTCAGGGCCTGAGTTAGGAGTAGTGTCAGAGGCTTTGTTAGGGACAGTGTCAGTGTCTGAGTTAAGACTAACGTCACAGCTTTAGTTACGGCCAGTGTCAGGGCCTTAGTTAAGACCAGTGTCAGGGCCTATGATAGGAATCAGATCAGGGCCTGTGTTACGAGTAGTGTCAGGGCCTATGATAGGAATCAGATCAGGGCCTGTGTTACGAGTAGTGTCAGGGCCTTAGTTAAGGACAGTGTCAGGGCCTGAGTCCTGACTTATTCCTAACTTTCCTCACTAACGAGTTTTGACACTAATGCTAATTCATGTCCTGATAATATCCCTTACTAAGGCCCTGACCCTTTCCCTGGCTAAGGCCCTGAACTTCTCCTAAGTCAGGCCCTGATACTGTCCCTAACAATGGCCCTGACACTACACCTAACTTCGGCCCCGAAATGATACCTAACAAAGGCTCTCTTGCTAGTCCAAACTAAAGCCCTAAAATTGGTCTTAAATAAGGCCTTGACACTAATCCTAACTCAGGCCCTAACACTGTCCCTAGCTAAGGCCCTGACAGTACGCCTAACTCAGGCCCTCGTACGATTCCTAACAATGGCTCTGATGCTAGCCCAAACTAAGGCCCTGAAATTGGTCCTAAATAAGGCCTTGACACGAATCGTAACTCAGGCCCTAGCACTGTCCCTAACTAGGTCTCTGACAGTACACCTAACTCAGACCCTGACACTGTCCCTAAGCAAGGCCCTGACACTACTCCTAACTCAGTCCCTTACACTGTACCTAACAAAGTCACTGATGCTAGGCCTAACTCAGGCCCTGAAAGTGTCTGTAACTAAGGCCCTGCTGCCATCAGTATGTAAAGTCCTGACATTATCCTGAGCTAATATCCTGATCTATGTCTTTCCAAGGTCCTGAAACTGTCCCAAAGTAAGCCCTGACGCTGTCCGTAAGTGAAGACCTGAGGCTGTCCCTAACTCAGGCCCTGAAGCTTTCCTTAACTGAAGCCTTGAAGCTGTGACTAACTCAGGCCCTGATCATGTATTTCACGAAGACCTTAATGCTGATCCAGCAAAGATGCTGATGCTGCTCCAAAGTCATGCCCTGACAGTGTGCCCAGCAAAGGGCCTGATGCTAGGCCTCACTCAGGCCCTGTCGCTCTCCCGAAGTCAGGCCCTGACACTGTCACTAACTAAGGCCCTGACACTACTCCTAACTCAGTCCCGTAAAGTGTACCTAACAAAGGCTCTGATGCTAGTCGTAACTCAGGGCCTGACACTGTCTCTAACTAAGGGCTGCTGCCATCAATATCTAAAGTCCTGATATTATCGGGAGCTAATATCCTGACCTATGTCTTACCAAGGTCCTGAAACTGTCCCAAAGTAAGCCCTGACGCTGTCCCTAAGTGAGGCCCTGCAGCTTTCCCTAACTAACTCAGGCCTTGATGCTGTGACTAACTCAAACACTGATCATGTCTTTAACTAAGACCCTAAGGCTGATCCAACAGAGGCCGGGATGCTGCTCCTAAGTCATGCCCTGACAGTGTCCCCAGCTAAGGGTCTGACGCTAGGCCTCACTCAGACCCTATCGCTCTCCCTAAGTCAGGCTCTGATGCTGTCCCTACCTGAAGCCCTAACACTGGTTCTGAATAAGGCCCTGAGAGTCTCAGTAACAAAGGTCTTCACACTATCCTTAGGTCATTTCCTGACACTATCCCTACATGTTAAACTGACACTGTCACTAGCTATGTCCTGCCTCTTATGCTAACTGAAGCCCTTAGGTTGTGCCTGCCTCAGGCACTGAATTTAGTCCCAAGACTGTGAAACTGTCCCGAACTAAGGCCTAGATGCTCGTCCTACATCTGGCCCTGACACTGTCCCTAACTAAGGCCCTAACACTATTGCTAACTGAGGACCTGACACTGGACCTATCAGGGGCCCGCTACTCCTAACTAACGCCTTGACACTGTCCCTTACTTAGGCCCTGCTACCATCAATATCTAAAGTCCTGACATTATCCTGAGCTAATATCCTAACTCATCTCTTACCAAGGTCCTGAAACTCTCCCTAAGGAAGCCCTGATGCTCTCCCTAAGTGAGGCCTTGAGGCTGTCCCTAACAGAGGCCCTGATAATATCTTTAACATAGCCCCTGAGGCTGATCCTACCGTGGCTCTTATGTTGCTCCTAAGTCATGCCCTGACACTGTCCCTAGCTAAGGCCCTGACGCTAGGCCTCACTCAGGCCCTGTCGCTCTCCCTAAGTCAGGCTCTGACGCTGTCCCTACCCGAAGCCCTGACACTCACTGGTCCTTAATTAGGCCCTGATGCTCTAAGTAACCAAGGTCTTGACACTATCCCTAGGTCATTTCCTGACACTCTCCCTAGATCTTAACCTAACCTTCTCTTTAGCTAATGTCGAGATTAGCTAAAGAGATTCTTTAGAACGAGATTCTTTCATCTTCTGAATATGGTTTTCTTAAAAACATAATTTTTATAGTGTTACTAACTTTAAACAAAATGTACTCAACTGCTGTGGAATAGTCCTTCATAGGAGCGTGCATGGTTCACTTCTGCATCTGCTTGTAGTGGTGTTCAAGTTGCTTTCAGCTGTAGATCCCCTTATGCTAGCTAAATCTGTGATTCTGTCCCTAAATGAGGCCCTGAATTTAGGTCTGAAGCCGTGAACCTGTCCCTAACTGAGGCCTGGAGGCGCGTCGTAACGCAAGTGCTGACACTGTCTCGAACTAAGGACCTGACACTACACCTAACTCAGTCACTGACACTGTACCTAACAAAGGCTCTGATGCTAGTCCTAACTTAGGCCTGACACTGCCTCTAACTAAGGCCCTGCTGCCGTCAATATCTGAACACCTGACATTATCCTGAGCTAATATCCTGACCCATGTCTTACCAAGGTCCTGAAACTTTCCCAAAGTAAGCCCTGACGCTGTCCCTAAGTGAGACCTTGAGGCTGTCCCTAAGAGAGGCCCTGATAATATCTTTAATGAAGACCCTAATGCTGATCCTACAGAGGCCTTTATGCTGCTCCTAAGTCATGCCCTGATACTGTCCCTTACTCAGGCCCCAAAGATAGGCCTCACTTAGGCCCTGTTGCTGTACCTTAGTTAGGCTCTGACGCTGTCCGTACATCAAGCCCTGGCACTGGTCCTGATTAAGGCCCTCACGCTGCTGCTAACTAAGGCCCTGATGCTCTCAATGACTAAGGTCTTCTCGTTATCCCTTGGTCATTTCCTTTCACTATCTCTGGCCTGGAACCTGACTCTGTCCCGAGATAATCTCCTGCATCTTATGCTGACTGAAACCCTAATGCTCTCCCTAACTAAGGCCCTGACTACTCCTAACTAAGGCCATGACACTGTCTCTAACAAAGGCCCAGAATCTGTCCCTAATATAGGCCCTGCTGCCAGCAATAACTAAAATCCTGACACTCTCCTGAGATAATATCCTGACCCATTTCTAACCAAGGTCTTGACACTCTCCCTAAGAAAGCCCTGTCGCTGTCTTTAAGTGAAGACCTGAGGCTGTCCGTAACTCAGGCCCTGAAGCTTTCCCTAGCTGAGGCCTTGACGTTGTGACTAACGAGGGCTCTGGTCATCTTTAACTAAGAGCCTCAAGCTGATCCAACAAAGGCACTGATGCTGCTCCTAAGTCACTCCCTGACAGTGTCCCCAGCTGAGGGCCTGACATTAGGCCTCACTCAGACCCTGTCGCTCTCCCTAAGTCAGGCCCTGATACTGTCCCTACCTGAAGCACTAACATTGGTTCTGAATAAGGCCCTGATATTCTCAGTAACAAAGGTCTTCACACTATCCTTAGGTCATTTCCTGACACGATTCCTAGCCTTCACCCTAACCCTGTCCCGAGCTACTATCCTACGTATTATGCTAACTAAAGACCTTATGCTGTGCCTACCTCAGGCACTGAATTTAGTCCCAAGACCGCTAGACTGTCCCTCACTAAGCTCCATGACCTTATCGTCACAATGTTCCGTGACCACTGTCATCACAATGCTCCACGCCCTTATCATCACAATGCCCCATGACCCCTGTCATCACAATGCTCCATGACCCCTTCCATCACAATGCTCCGTGACCCCTTTCATCAAAATGCGCCATGACCATTGTCATCACAATGCTCCATACCCCATGTCATCACATTGGCCCATGACCCTTGTCTCACAATGTTCCATGCTCTTGTGATCACAATGCTCCATGCCCCCTGTCATCACAATGCTCCATGACCCCGGTCATCACAATGCTCCATTACCCTTGTCATCACAAAGCTCCAGGTCCCCTGTCATTCACAAAGCCAAATGACCCCTGTCATCACAATGCTTCATGGCCCTTGTCCTCACAATGCCCCATGACCCCTGTCATCAAATTGCTCCATGTCCCCGTTTATCACAATGCTCTAAATTACCCCTGTAATCACAGTGCTCCATAACCCTTTTCCTTACAATGCTCCATGCCCCTTTTCATCACAATGAGCCATGAAAACTTTCATCAGAATGCTCCATTACCCCTGTCTCATGTCCCCGTTCTTCACAATGCATCACAATTACCCCTGTAATCACAGTGCTCCATAACCCCTTTCATCACAGTGCTCCATGCCCCCTGTCATCACAATGCTCCATGAACCCTTTCATCACAATGCTCCATTAATCCTTTCATCGCACTGCTCTATGACTTTTGTCATCACAATGCTCCATGCCCTTCTCATCACAATGCTCCATGGCCTTTGTCATCACAATGCTCCATGTTCAATGTAATCACAGTGCTCCACGACCCCTGTCATCACAATGTTCCATGAGACATTTCATCACAAAGCTCCATGACGCTTGTCATCACAATGCTCCATGGCGCTGTGCATCACAATGCTCCATGACCACATTCAGCACAGTGGTCCATGACCCTTGTCATCACAATATTCCATGGCTCTTGCCATCACAATGCCCCATGGCGCTTGTCATCACAATGCTCCATGACCCCTTGTCATCACAATGCCCCATGGCCCCTTTCATCACAATGCTCCATGACCACTTTCATCACAATGCTCCATGTGCCCTGTTCATCACAATGCTCCATGACCCCTTTTCATCACAATGCTCCATGACCATTTTGATCACAAGGCTTCATGCCCTTATCATCACAGTGCTCCATGAACCCTTCCATCACAATGCTCCATGACCCTTTTCATCAAAATGCGCCATGAACATTGTCATAACAAAGATCCATGACCACGTTCATCACAATGCTCCAGGACCCCTTTCCTTACAATGCACCATGGCTCTTGTCATCACAAAGCTCCATGGCGCTTGTCATCACAAGGCTCCATGACCACTGGAATCACCATGATCCATGACCCCTTTGATAACAATTCTCCATTACCCCTTTCCTCAGAGTGATCCTTGGAACTTGTCATCACAATGCTCCATGATCCCTGTAATCACAATGATCCTTGACCCCTTTCATCACAATGTTCCATGGCCGCTTTCATCACAATGCTCCATAACCCCTGTCATCACAATGCCCCATGACCCATTTCCCCACAATGCTCCCTGAGCCATGTCATCACAATGCTACTTGTCTTTGTCATTACAATGCTCCATGTCCCCTGTAATCAGAGTCTTCCATGACCCCTTTCATCACAGCTCTCCTTAACACTTTTCTCACAATGCTCCATGCCATTGTCATCACAAAGTTTCATGCCCCCTGTCACCACAATGCTCCAAGCCCACTCTCAACACAATGCTCCATGAGACTTGTCTCACAAGGCTCCATGCCCTTTTCATCACAATGCTCCATTCCCCCTGTCATCACAATGCTCCATGCCCCCTTTCATTACAATGTTCCATGCCCCCTGTCATCACAAGGTTCCATGCCCTTATCATCACAATGCTCCATGACACCTGTCTTCGCAATGTTCCACGCACTTATCATCACAATACTCCTTGACCCTTGTCTAAAATGCTACATGGCGGTGACATCACAATGTTCCATGCACCCTGTCATTACAAGGCTCCATGACACTTGTCATCACAATGTTCCATGGCCCCTATCATTCAAAATGCCATAGGACCACTTTCATCACAATGCTCCAAGGCCCTTGTCATCACAATGCCCCATGAACCCTGTCATCACAATGCTCCAGGCCCCCTGTCATCACAATGAGCCATGACACCTTTCATCACAATGCTCCATAACCACTGTCATCACAATGATCCATGGCCCTTGTCATCACAATGCTCCCTGGTGCATGTCATCACAAAGATCCATGACCACTTTCAGCACAATGCTCCATGACCCCTTTCATCAAAATTCTCCATGACCATTGTCATCACAATGCTCCATGAGCCCTGTCATTACAATGCTCCCTGACCCCTGTCATCACCAAGATCCATGGCCCTTGTCATCACAGTGCTCCTTCGCTCTTGTCATACCAATGCTCCATGATCGCTGTCATCACAATGATCCATGATTCCTTTCATCACAATTCTCCTTTTCCCCTTTCATCACGATGATCCCTGGAGCTTGTCAAAACAATGCTCCTCGATTCCCTGTAATCACAATGATCCATGACCCCTTTCATGACAATGCTCCATTACCCCACTAATCACAATGATCCATGGTGATTGTCATCACAATGCTCCATGACCCTTGTCATCACTATGCTCCAGGTCGTTGTAATCACAATGTACCATGACACCTTTCACCACAAAGCTCCAAGATCCCTGTCATCACAATGCCCCATGACGCCTATCATCACAATGCTCCATGGCACTTGTCCTCACAATGCTCCATGACCCCTGTCATCACAATCCTCCATAGCGCTTTTCATCACAATCCTCCATGACCACTTTCATCACAATGCTCCATGACCATTTTCATCACAATGCTCCATGACCACTTTCATCACAATGCCCCATGAACTCTGTCATCACAATGCTCCATGGCCCTTGTCATCACAATTCTCCATGACCCCTGTCATCACAATTCTCCATGGCCCTTGTCATCACAATGCTCCATGCACATGTCATCACAATTCTCCATGACCCTTGTCATCACAGTGCTCCATGGCGCTTGTCATCACAATGATCCAGAGCCTTAGTTCCTGAGTTGGGAGTAGTATCATTGCCTCGAATAGGGAAAATGTCAGTGACTGAGTTGGGAGTAGTGTGAGGGCCCTTGTTAGGGACACTGTCAGTGCCTGAGTTAGGTGTAGTGTCAGGGTTTTAGTTACGTACACTGCCAGTGCCTGAGTTGGGAATAGTGTCAGGGCCTTACTTATGGACTGTGTCATTGCCTGAGTTAGGAGTAGTGTCAGGGCCTTAGTTAGGAGTAGCATCAGTGCCTTCGCTAGGTATTGTATCAGCGCCTCAGTTAGGAATAGATTCAGGGCCTTATTTTGGGACAGTGTCAGTGCCTGAGTTAGGAGTTTTGTCAGCCTTAGTTAGGGACCTTTTCAGGGCCTGAGTTAGGAGTAATGTCAGGGCCTTCCTTAGGTATTGTATCAGTGCCTGAGTTAGGAATAGTGTCAAGGCCTTAGTTAGGGACATTGCCAGGGCATGATTTAGGAGGAGTGTTAGGGTGTGAGTTATGAACAGTGTCAGGGCCTTAGTTAGTGACAGTGTCAGTTCCTGAGTTAGGAGTAGAGTCAGGGCCTAAGTTAGGGACAGTGCCAGTGCTGAGTTCGTAGTAGTATCAGGGCCTTAGTTAGAGACAGTGTCAGGGCCTGAGTTAGGAGTAGTGTCAGAGGCTTTGTTAGGGACAGTGTCAGTGCCTGAGTTAAGAGTAACGTCACAGCTTTAGTTAGGGCCAGTGTCAGGGCCTTAGTTAAGACCAGTGTCAGGGCCTATGATAGGAATCAGATCAGGGCCTGTGTTACGAGTAGTGTCAGGGCCTATGATAGGAATCAGATCAGGGCCTGTGTTACGAGTAGTGTCAGGGCCTTAGTTAAGGACAGTGTCAAGGCCTGAGTCCTGACTTATTCCTAACTTTCCTCACTAAGGATTTTTGACACTACTGCTAATTCAGGTCCTGATAATATCCCTTACTAAGGCCCTGACCCTTTCCCTGGCTAAGGCCCTGAACTTCTCCTAAGTCAGGCCCTGATACTGTCCCTAACAATGGCCCTGACACTACACCTAAATTCGGCCCCGAAATGATACCTAACAAAGGCTCTCTTGCTAGTCCAAACTAAAGCCCTAAAACTGGTCTTAAATAAGGCCTTAACACTAATCCTAACTCAGGCCCTAACACTGTCCCTAGCTAAGGCCCTGACAGTACGCCTAACTCAGGCCCTCGTACGATTCCTAACAATGGCTCTGATGCTAGCCCAAACTAAGGCCCTGAAATTGGTCCTAAATAAGGCCTTGACACGAATCGTAACTCAGGCCCTAGCACTGTCCCTAACTAGGTCTCTGACAGTACACCTAACTCAGACCCTGACACTGTCCCTAAGCAAGGCCCTGACACTACTCCTAACTCAGTCCCTTACACTGTACCTAACAAAGTCACTGATGCTAGGCCTAACTCAGGCCCTGAACCAGTCTGTAACTAAGGCCCTGCTGCCATCAGTATGTAAAATCCTGACATTATCCTGAGCTAATATCCTGACCTATGTCTTTCCAAGGTCCTGAAACTGTCCCAAAGTAAGCCCTGACGCTGTCCGTAAGTGAAGACGTGAGGCTGTCCCTAACTCAGGCCCTGAAGCTTTCCTTAACTGAAGCCTTGAAGCTGTGACTAACTCAGGCCCTGATCATGTATTTCACGAAGACCTTAATGCTGATCCAGCAAAGACGCTGATGCTGCTCCAAAGTCATGCCCTGACAGTGTGCCCAGCAAAGGGCCTGATGCTAGGCCTCACTCAGGCCCTGTCGCTATCCCGACGTCAGGCCCTGACAATGTCACTAACTAAGGCCCTGACTCTACTCCTAACTCAATCCCGTAAAGTGTACCTAACAAAGGCTCTGATGCTAGTCGTAACTCAGGGCCTGACACTGTCTCTAACTAAGGGCTGCTGCCATCAATATCTAAAGTCCTGACATTATCCGGAGCTAATATCCTGACCCATGTCTTACCAAGGTCCTGAAACTGTCCCAAAGTAAGCCCTGACGCTGTCCCTAAGTGAGGCCCTGCAGCTTTCCCTAACTAACTCAGGCCTTGATGCTGTGACTAACTCAGACACTGATCATGTCTTTAACTAAGACCGTAAGGCTGATCCAATAGAGGCCGGGATGCTGCTCCTAAGTCATGCCCTGACAGTGTCCACAGCTAAGGGTCTGACGCTAGGCCTCACTCAGACCCTATCGCTCTCCCTAAGTCAGGCTCTGATGCTGTCCCTACCTGAAGCCCTAACACTGGTTCTGAATAAGGCCCTGAGAGTCTCAGTAACAAAGGTCTTCACACTATCCATAGGTCATTTCCTGACACTATCCCTACATGCTAAACTGACACTGTCACTAGCTAATGTCCTGCCTCTTATGCTAACTGAACCCCTTAGGTTGTGCCTGCCTCAGGCACTGAATTTAGTCCCAAGACCGTGAAACTGTCCCGAACTAAGGCCTAGATGCTCGTCCTACATCTGGCCCTGACACTGTCCCTAACTATGGCCCTAACACTACTGCTAACTGAGGAGCTGACACTGGACCTATCAGGGGCCCGCTACTCCTAACTAACGCCTTGACACTGTCCCTTACTTAGGCCCTGCTACCATCAATATCTAAAGTCCTGACATTATCCTGAGCTAATATCCTAACTCATCTCTTACCAAGGTCCTGAAACTCTCCCTAAGGAAGCCCTGATGCTCTCCCTAAGTGAGGCCTTGAGGCTGTCCCTAACAGAGACCCTGATAATATCTTTAACATAGCCCCTGAGGCTGATCCTACCGTGGCTCTTATGTTGCTCCTAAGTCATGCCCTGACACTGTCCCTAGCTAAGGCCCTGACGCTAGGCCTCACTCAGGCCCTGTCGCTCTCCCTAAGTCAGGCTCTGACGCTGTCCCTACCCGAAGCCCTGACACTCACTGGTCCTTAATTAGGCCCTGATGCTCTAAGTAACTAAGGTCTTGACACTATCCCTAGGTAATTTCCTGACACTATCCCTAGATCTTAACCTAACCTTCTCTTTAGCTAATGTCGAGATTAGCTAAAGAAATTCTTTAGAACGAGATTCTTTCATCTTCTGAATATGGTTTTCTTAAAAACATAATTTTTATAGTGTTACTAACTTTAAACAAAATGTGCTCAACTGCTGTGGAATATTCCTTCATAGGAGCGTGCATGGTTCACTTCTGCATCTGTTTGTGGTGGTGTTCAAGTTGCTTTCAGCTGTAGATCCTCTTATGCTAGCTAAATCTGTGATTCTGTCCCTAAATGAGGCCCTGAATTTAGGTCCGAGGCTGTGAACCTGTCCCTAACTGAGGCCTGGAGGCTCGTCCTAACGCAGGTCCTGACACTGTCCCTAACTAAGGCCCTGACACTACACCTAACTCCGTCACTGACACTGTACCTAACTAAGGCTCTGATGCTAGTCCAAACTTAGGCCTGACACTGCCTCTAGCTAAGGCCCTGCTGCCGTCAATATCTGAACACCTGACATTATCCTGAGCTAATATCCTGACCCATGTCTTACCAAGGTCCTGAAACTTTCCCAAAGTAAGCCCTGACGCTGTCCCTAAGTGAGACCTTGAGGCTGTCCCTAACAGAGGCCCTGATAATATCTTTAATGAAGACCCTAATGCTGATCCTACAGAGGCCTTTATGCTGCTCCTAAGTCATGCCCTGATACTGTCCCTTACTCAGGCCCCAAAGATAGGCCTCACTTAGGCCCTGTTGCTGTACCTTAGTTAGGCTCTGACGCTGTCCGTACATCAAGCCCTGGCACTGGTCCTGATTAAGGCCCTCACGCTGCTGCTAACTAAGGCCCTGATGCTCTCAATGACTAAGGTCTTCTCGTTATCCCTTGGTCATTTCCTTTCACTATCTCTGGCCTGGAAACTGACTCTGTCCCGAGATAATCTCCTGCATCTTATGCTGACTGAAACCCTAATGCTCTCCCTAACTAAGGCCCTGACTACTCCTAACTAAGGCCATGACACTGTCTCTAACAAAGGCCCAGAATCTGTCCCTAATATAGGCCCTGCTGCCAGCAATAACTAAAATCCTGACACTCTCCTGAGATAATATCCTGAACCATTTCTAACCAAGGTCTTGACACTCTCCCTAAGAAAGCCCTGTCGCTGTCTTTAAGTGAAGACCTGAGGCTGTCCGTAACTCAGGCCCTGAAGCTTTCCCTAACTGAGGCCTTGAAGCTGTGACTAACTAGGGCTCTGGTCATCTTTAACTAAGAGCGTAAAGCTGATCCAACAAAGGCACTGATGCTGCTCCTAAGTCACTCCCTGACAGTGTCCCCAGCTGAGGGCCTGACATTAGGCCTCACTCAGACCCTGTCGCTCTCCCTAAGTCAGGCCCTGATACTGTCCCAACCTGAAGCCCTAACACTGGTTCTGAGTAAGGCCCTGATATTCTCAGTAACAAAGGTCTTCACACTATCCTTAGGTCATTTCCTGACACGATTCCTAGCCTTCACCCTAACCCTCTCACGAGCTAATATCCTACGTCTTATGCTAACTAAAGACCTTATGCTGTGCCTACCTCAGGCACTGAATTTAGTCCCAAGACCGCTAGACTGTCCCTCACTAAGCTCCATGACCTTATCGTCACAATGTTCCGTGACCACTGTCATCACAATGCTCCACGCCCTTATCATCACAATGCCCCATGACCCCTGTCATCACAATGCTCCATGACCCCTTCCATCACAATGCTCCGTGACCCCTTTCATCAAAATGCGCCATGACCATTGTCATCACAATGCTCCATGACCCCTGGCATCCCAAAGCTCCATGACCACTCTCATGGCAATGCTTCATAACCCTTGTCATCGCAATGCTACATACCATTGTCATCACAATGCTCCATACCCCATGTCATCACATTGGCCCATGACCCTTGTCTCACAATGTTCTATGCTCTTGTGATCACAATGCTCCATGTCCCCTGTCATCACAATGCTCCATGACCCCAGTCATCAAATGCTCCATTACCCTTGTCATCACAATTCTCCAGGTCCCCTGTCATTCACAAAGCCAAATGACCCCTGTCATCACAATGCTTCATGGCCCTTGTCCTCACAATGCCCCATGACCCCTGTCATCAAATTGCTCCATGTCCCCGTTTATCACAATGCTCTAAATTACCCCTGTAATCACAGTGCTCCATAACGCTTTTCCTCACAATGCTCCATGCCCCTTTTCATCAAAATGAGCCATGAAAACTTTCATCAGAATGCTCCATTACCCCTGTCTCATGTCCCCTTTCATCACAATGCGTCACAATTACCCCTGTAATCACAGTGCTCCACGACCCCTGTCATCACAATGTTCCATGAGACATTTCATCACAAAGCTCCATGACGCTTGTCATCACAATGCTCCATGGCGCTTTGCATCACAATGCTCCATGACCACATTCAGCACAGTGGTCCTTGACCCTTTTCATCACAATATTCCATGGCTCTTGCCATCACAATGCCCCATAGCGCTTGTCATCACAATGCTCCATGAACCCTTGTCATCACAATGCCCCATGGCCCCTTTCATCACAATGCTCCCAGACGTCTTTCATCACAATGCTCCATGACCACTTTCATCACAATGCCCCAAGTGCCCTGTTCATCACAATGCTCCATGACCCCTTTTCATCACAATGCTCCATGACCATTTTTATCACAAGGCTCCATGCCCTTATCATCACAGTGCTCCATGAACCCTTTCATCACAATGCTCCATGGCCCTTCTCATCACAATGCCCCATGACCCCTTCCATCACAATGCTCCATGACCCCTTTCATCAAAATGCGCCATGAACATTGTCATAAAAAAGCTCCATGACCACGTTCATCACAGTGCTCCATGACCCATTTCCTTACAATGCTCCATGGCTCTTGTGATCACAAAGCTCCATGGTGCTTGTCATCACAAGGCTCCATGACCACTGTAATCACAATGATCCATGACCCCTTTGATAACAATTCTCCATGACCCCTTTCCTCAAATTATCCTTGGCGCTTGTCATCACAATGCTCCATGATCCCTGTAATCACAATGATCCTTGACCCCTTTCATCACAATGTTCCATGGCCGCTTTCATCACAATGCCCCATAACCCCTGTCATCACAATGCCCCATGACCCATTTCCCCACAATGCTCCCTGAGCCATGTCATCACAATGCTACTTGTCTTTGTCATTACAATGCTCCATGTCCCCTGTAATCAGAGTCTTCCATGACCCCTTTCATCACAACTCTCCTTAACACTTTTCTCACAATGCTCCATGCCATTGTCATCACAAAGTTTCTTGCCGCGTGTCACCACAATGCTCCAAGCCCACTCTCAACACAATGCTCCATGAGACTTGTCTCACAATGCTCCATGCCCTTTTCATCACAGTGCTCCATGACCCCTGTCATCACAATGCTCCATGCCCCCTTTCATTACAATGTTCCATGCCCCCTGTCATCACAAGGCTCCATGCCCTTATCATCACAATGCTCCATGACACCTGTCTTCGCAATGTTCCACGCACTTATCATCACAATACTCCTTGACCCTTGTCTAAAATGCTACATGGCGGTGACATCACAATGTTCCATGCACCCTGTCATTACAAGGCTCCATGACCCTTGTCATCAGAATGTTCCATGGCCCCTAACATTCAAAATGCCATAGGACCACTTTCATCACAATTCTCCAAGGCCCTTGTCATCACAATGCCCCATGAACCCTGTCATCACAATGCTCCAGGCCCCCTGTCATCACAATGAGCAATGACACCTTTCAACACAATGCTCCATAACAACTGTCATCACAATGATCCATGGGCCTTGTCATCACAATGCTCCCTGGTGCATGTCATCACAAAGATCCATGACCACTTTCAGCACAATGCTCCATGGGCCTTGTCATCACAATGCTCCCTGGTGCGTGTCATCTCAAAGATCCATGACCACTTTCAGCACAATGCTCCATGACCCCTTTCATCAAAATTCTCCATGACCATTGTCCTCACAATGCTCCATGACCCCTGTCATCACAATGCTCCATAGCGCTTTTCATCACAATCCTCCATGACCACTTTCATCACAATGCTCCATGACCATTTTCATCACAATGCCCCATGAACTCTGTCATCACAATGCTCCATGGCCCTTGTCATCACAATTCTCCATGACCCCGTCATCACAATTCTCCATGGCCCTTGTCATCACAATGCTCCATGCACTTGTCATCACAATTCTCCATGACCCCTGTCATCACAGTGCTCCATGGCGCTTGTCATCACAATGATCCAGAGCCTTAGTTCCTGAGTTGGGAGTAGTATCATTGCCTCAATTAGGGAAAATGTCAATGAGTGAGTTGGGCGTAGTGTGAGGGCCCTTGTTAGGGACACTGTCAGTGCCTGAGTTAGGTGTAGTGTCAGGGTTTTAGTTACGTACACTGTCAGTGCCTGAGTTGGGAATAGTGTCAGGGCCTTAGTTATGGACTGTGTCATTGCCTGAGTTAGGAGTAGTGTCAGGGCCTTAGTTAGGAGTAGCATCAGTGCCTTCGTTAGGTATTGTATCAGCGCCTCAGTTAGGAATAGATTCAGGGCCTTATTTTGGGACAGTGTCAGTGCCTGAGTTAGGAGTTTTGTCGGCCTTAGATAGGGACCTTTTCAGGGCCTGAGTTAGGAGTAATGTCAGGGCCTTCCTTAGGTATTGTATCAGTGCCTGAGTTAGGAATAGTGTCAAGGCCTTAGTTAGGGACATTGCCAGGGCATGATTTATGAGGAGTGTTAGGGTGTGAGTTATGAACAGAGTCAGGGCCTTAGTTAGTGACAGTGTCAGTTCCTGAGTTAGGAGTAGAGTCGGGGCCTAAGTTAGGGACAGTGCCAGTGCTGAGTTCGTAGTAGTATCAGGGCCTTAGTTAGAGACAGTGTCAGGGCCTGAGTTAGGAGTAGTGTCAGAGGCTTTGTTAGGGACAGTGTCAGTGCCTGAGTTAAGAGTAGCGTCACAGCTTTAGTTAGGGCCAGTGTCCGGGCCGTAGTTAAGACCAGTGTCAGGGCCTATGATAGGAATCAGATCAGGGCCTGTGTTACGAGTAGTGTCAGGGCCTTAGTTAAGGACAGTGTCAGGGCCTGAGTCCTGACTTATTCCTAACTTTCCTCACTAAGGATTTTTGACACTACTGCTAATTCAGGTCCTGATAATATCCCTTACTAAGGCGCTGACCCTTTCCCTGGCTAAGGCCCTGAACTTCTCCTAAGTCAGGCCCTGATACTGTCCCTAACAATGGCCCTGACACTACACCTAACTGAGGCCCCGAAATGATACCTAACAAAGCCTCTGTTGCTAGTCCAAACTAAAGCCCTAAAATTGGTCTTAAATAAGGCCTTGATACTAATCCTAAGTCAGGCCCTAACACTGTCCCTAGCTAAGGCCCTGACAGTACGCCTAACTCAGGCGCTCCTACGATTCTTAACAATGGCTCTGATGCTAGTCCAAACTAAGGCCCTGAAATTGGTCCTAAATAAGGCCTTGACATGAATCGTAACTCAGGCCCTAGCACTGTCCCTAACTAGGTCTCTGACAGTACACCTAACTCAGACCCTGACACTGTCCTTAAGCAAGGCCCTGACACTACTCCTAACTCAGTCCCTTACACTCTACCTAACAAAGTCACTGATGCTAGGCCTATCTCAGGCCCTCAAAGTGTCTGTAACTAAGGCCCTGCTGATATCAGTATGTAAAGTCCTGACATTATCCTGAGCTAATATCCTGACCTATGTCTTTCCAAGGTCCTGAAACTGTCCCAAAGTAAGCCCGGACGCTGTCCGTAAGTGAAGACCAGAGGCTGTCCCTAACTCAGGCCCTGAAGCTTTCCTTAACTGAAGCCTTGAAGCTGTGACTAACTCAGGCCCTGATCATGTATTTCACGAAGACCTTAATGCTGATCCAGCAAAGACGTTGATGCTGCTCCAAAGTCATGCCCTGACAGTGTGCCCAGCAAAGGGCCTGACGTTAGGCCTCACTCAGGCCCTGTCGCTCTCCCGAAGTCAGGCCCTGACAGTGTCACTAACTAAGGCCCTGACTCTACTCCTAAATCAGTCCCGTAAAGTGTGCCTAACAAAGGCTCTGATGCTAGTCGTAACTCAGGGCCTGACACTGTCTCTAACTAAGGGCTGCTGCCATCAATATCTAAAGTCCTGACATTCTCCGGAGCTAATATCCTGACCCATGTCTTACCAAGGTCCTGAAAATGTCCCAAAGTAAGCCCTGACGCTGTCCCTAAGTGAGGCCCTGCAGCTTTCCCTAACTAACTCAGGCCTTGATGCTGTGACTAACACAGACACTGATCATGTCTTTAACTAAGACCCTAAGGCTGATCCAACAGAGGTCGGAATGCTGCTCCTAAGTCATGCCCTGACAGTGTCCCCAGCTAAGGGTCTGACGCTAGGCCTCACTCAGACCCTATTGCTCTCCCTAAGTCAGGCTCTGATGCTGTCCCTACCTGAAGCCCTAACACTGGTTCTGAATAAGGCCCTGAGAGTCTCAGTAACAAAGGTCTTCACACTATCCTTAGGTCATTTCCTGACACTATCCCTACATGTTAAACTGACACTGTCACTAGCTAATGTCCTGACTCTTATGCTAACTGAAGCCCTTAGGTTGTGCCTGCCTCAGGCACTGAATTTAGTCCCAAGACCGTGAAACTGTCCCGAACTAAGGCCTAGATGCTCGTCCTACATCTGGCCCTGACACTGTCCCTAAATAAGGCCCTAACGCTATTGCTAACTGAAGACCTGAGACTGGACCTATCAGGGGCCCGCTACTCCTAACTAATGCCTTGACACTGTCCCTTACGTAGGCCCTGCTACCATCAATATCTAAAGTCCTGACATTATCCTGAGCTAATATCCTAACTCATCTCTTACCAAGGTCCTGAAACTCTCCCTTAGGAAGCCCTGATGCTCTCCCTAAGTGAGGCCTTGAGGCTGTCCCTAACAGAGTCCCTGATAATATCTTTAACATAGCCCCTGAGGCTGATCCTACCGTGGCTCTTATGTTGCTCCTAAGTCATGCCCTGACACTGTCCCTAGCTAAGGCCCTGACGCTAGGCCTCACTCAGGCCCTGTCGCTCTCCCTAAGTCAGGCTCTGACGCTGTCCCTACCCGAAGCCCTGACACTCACTGGTCCTTAATTAGGCCCTGATGCTCTAAGTAACCAAGGTCTTGACACTATCCCTAGGTCATTTCCTGACACTATCCCTAGATCTTAACCTAACCTTCTCTTTAGCTAATGTCGAGATTAGCTAAAGAGATTCTTTAGAACGAGATTCTTTCATCTTCTGAATATGGTTTTCTTAAAAACACAATTTTTATAGTGTTACTAACTTTAAACAAAATGTACTCAACTGCTGTAGAATATTCCTTCATAGGTGCGTGCATGGTTCACTTCTGCATCTGCATTTGGTGGTGTTCAATTTGCTTTCAGCTGTAGATCCTCTTATGCTAGCTAAGTCTGTAATTCTGTCCCTAAATGAGGCCTTGAATTTAGGTCCGAGGCCGTGAACCTGTCCCTAACTGAGGCCTGGAGGCTCATCCTAACTCAGGCCCTAACACTGTCCCTAGCTAAGGCCCTGACAGTAAGCCTAATTCAGGCCCTCGTATGATGCCTAACAATGGCTCTGATGCTAGTCCAAACTAAGGCCCTGAAATTGGTCCTAAATAAGGCCTTGACATGAATCGTAACTCAGGCCCTAGCACTGTCCCTAACTAGGTCTCTGACAGTACACTTAACTCAGACCCTGACACTGTCACTAAGCAAGGTCCTGACACTACTCCTACCTCAGCCCCTTACACTATACCTAACAAAGTCACTGATGCTAGGCCTCACTCAGGCCCTGTCGCTCTCCCGAAGTCAGGCCCTGACACTGTCACTATCTAAGGCCCTGACTCTACTCCTAACTCAGTCCCGTAAAGTGTACCTAACAAAGTCTCTGATGCTAGTCGTAACTCAGGGCCTTACACTGTCTCTAACTAAGGGCTGCTGCCATCAATATCTAAAGTCCTGACATTATCCGGAGCTAATATCCTGACCCATGTCTTACCAAGTCCTGAAACTGTCCCAATGTAAGCCCTGACGCGGTCCATAAGTGAGGCCCTGCAGCTTTCCCTAACTAACTCAGGCCTTGATGCTGTGACTTACTCAGACCCTGGTCATGTCTTTAACTAAGACCCTAAGACTGATCCAACAGAGGCCCTGAGGCGGCTCCTAAGTCATGCCCTAACTGTGTCCCCAGCTAAGGGTCTGATGCTAGGCTTCACTCAGACCCTATCGATCTCCCTAAGTCAGGCTCTGATGCTGTCCCTACCTGAAGCCCTAACACTGGTTCTGAATAAGGCCCTGAGAGTCTCAGTAACAAAGGTCTTCACACTATCCTTAGGTCATTTCCTGACACTATCCCTACATGTTAAACTGACACTGTCACTAGCTAATGTCCTGCCTCTTATGCTAACTGAAGCCCTTAGGTTGTGCCTGCCTCAGGCACTGAATTTAGTCCCAAGACCGTAAAACTGTCCCGAACTAAGGCCTAGATGCTCGTCCTACATCTGGCCCTGACACTGTCCCTAACTAAGGCCCTAACACTATTGCTAACTGAGGACCTGACACTGGACCTATCAGGGGCCCGCTACTCCTAACTAATGCCTTGACACTGTCCCTTACTTAGGCCCTGCTACCATCAATATCTAAAGTCCTGACATTATCCTGAGCTAATATCCTAACTCATCTCTTACCAAGGTCCTGAAACTCTCCCTAAGAAGCCCTGATGCTCTCCCTAAGTGAGACCTTGAGGCTGTCCCTAACAGAGGCCCTGATAATATCTTTAACATAGCCCCTGAGGCTGATCCTACCGTGGCTCTTATGTTGCTCCTAAGTCATGCCCTGATACTGTCCCTTACTCAGGCCCCAAAGATAGGCCTCACTTAGGCCCTGTTGTTGTACCTTAGTTAGGCTCTGACGCTGTCCGTACATCAAGCCCTGGCACTGGTCCTGATTAAGGCCCTCACGCTGCTGCTAACTAAGGCCCTGATGCTCTCTATGACTAAGGTCTTCTCGTTATCCCTTGGTCATTTCCTTTCACTATCTCTGGCCTGGAACCTGACTCTCTCCCGAGATAATCTCCTGCATCTTATGCTGACTGAAACCCTAATGCTCTCCCTAACTAAGGCCCTGACTACTCCTAGCTAAGGCCATGACACTGTCTCTAACAAAGGCCCAGAATCTGTCCCTAATATAGGCCCTGCTGCCAGCAATAACTAAAATCCTGACACTCTCCTGAGATAATATCCTGACCCATTTCTAACCAAGGTCTTGACACTCTCCCTAAGAAAGCCCTGTCGCTGTCTTTAAGTGAAGACCTGAGGCTGTCCGTAACTCAGGCCCTGAAGCTTTCCCTAACTGAGGCCTTGACGCTGTGACTAACTAGGGCTCTGGTCATCTTTAACTAAGAGCCTAAAGCTGATCCAACAAAGGCACTGATGCTGCTCCTAAGTCACTCCCTGACAGTGTCCCCAGCTGAGGGCCTGACATTAGGCCTCACTCAGACCCTGTCTCTCTCCCTGAGTCAGGCCCTGATACTTTCCCTACCTGAAGCCCTAACACTGGTTCTGAATAAGGCCCTGTAATTCTCAGTAACAAAGGTCTTCACACTATCCTTAGGTCATTTCCTGACACGATTCCTAGCCTTCTCCCTAACCCTGTCCCGAGTTAATATCCTACGTCTTATGCTAACTAAAGACCTTATGCTGTGCCTACCTCAGGCACTGAATTTAGTCCCAAGACCGCTAGACTGTCCCTCACTAGGCTCCATGCCCTTATCATCACAATGTTCCGTGACCACTGTCATCACAACGCTCCACGCCCTTATCATCACAATGCCCCATGACCCCTGTCATCAAAATGCTCTGTGACCCCTTTCATCAAAATGCGCCATGACCATTGTCATCACAATGCTCCATGACCCCTGGCATCCCAAAGCTCCATGACCACTCTCATCGCAATGCTTCATGACCCTTGTCATCACAATCCTACATACCATTGTCATCACAATGCTCCATACCCCATGTCATCACATTGGCCCATGACCCTTGTCTCACAATGTTCCATGCTCTTGTGATCACAATGCTCCATGCCCCCTGTCATCACAATGCTCCATGACCCCAGTCATCACAATGCTCCATTAACCTTGTCATCACAATGAGCCATGAAAACTTTCATGAGAATGCTCCATTACCCCTGTCTCATGTCCCCTTTCATCACAATGCGTCACAATTACCCCTGTAATCACAGTGCTCCACGACCCCTGTCATCACAATGTTCCATGAGACATTTCATCACAAAGCTCCATGACGCTTGTCATCACAATGCTCCATGGCGCTTTGCATCACAATGCTCCATGACCACATTCAGCACAGTGGTCATTGACCATTTTCATCACAATATTCCATGGCTCTTGCCATCACAATGCCCCATGGCGCTTGTCATCACAATGCTCCATGACCCCTTGTCATCACAATGCCCCATGGCCCCTTTCATCACAATGCTCCCAGACGTCTTTCATCACAATGCTCCATGACCACTTTCATCACAATGTTCCATGTGCCCTGTTCATCACAATGCTCCATGACCCCTTTTCATCACAAAGCTCCATGACCATTTTCATCACAAGGCTCCATGCCCTTATCATCACAGTGCTCCATGAACCCTTTCATCACAATGCTCCATGACCCCTTTCATCAAAATGCGCCATGAACATTGTCATAACAAAGCTCCATGACCTCGTTCATCACAATGCTACATGACCCCTTTCCTTACAATGCTCCATGGCTCTTGTCATCACAAAGCTCCATGGCGCTTGTCATCACAAGGCTCCATGACCACTGTAATCACAATGATCCATGACCCCTTTTATAACAATTCTCCATGACCCCTTTCCTCACAATGATCCTTGGCGCTTGTCATCACAATGCTCCATGATCCCTGTAATCACAATGATCCTTGACCCCTTTCATCACAATGTTCCTTGGCCGCTTTCATCACAATGCTCCATAACCCCTGTCATCACAATGCCCCATGACCCATTTCCCCACAATGCTCCCTGAGCCATGTCATCACAATGCTACTTGTCTTTGTCAATACAATGCTCCATGTCCCCTGTAATCAGAGTCTTCCATGACCCCTTTCATCACAGCTCTCCTTACCACTTTTCTCACAATGCTCCATGCCATTGTCATCACAAAGTTTCATGCCCCCTGTCACCACAATGCTCCAAGCCCACTCTCAACACAATGCTCCATGAGACTTGTCTCACAATGCTCCATGCCCTTTTCATCACAGTGCTCCATGCCCCCTGTCATCACAATGCTCCATGCCCCCTTTCATTACAATGTTCCATGCCCCCTGTCATCACAAGGCTCCATGCCCTTATCATCACAATGCTCCATGACACCGGTCTTCGCAATGTTCCACGCACTTATCATCACAATACTCCTTGACCCTTGTCTAAAATGCTACATGGCGGTGACATCACAATGTTCCATGCACCCTGTCATTACAAGGCTCCATGACACTTGTCATCACAATGTTCCATGGCCCCTATCATTCAAAATGCCATATGACCACTTTCATCACAATGCTCCGAGGCACTTGTCATCACAATGCCCCATGAACCCTGTCATCACAATGCTCCAGGCCCCCTGTCATCACAATGAGCCATGACACCTTTCATCACAATGCTCCATAACCACTGTCATCACAATGATCCATGGCCCTTGTCATCACAATGCTCCCTGGTGCATGTCATCACAAAGATCCATGACCACTTTCAGCACAATGCTCCATAGCCCTTGTCATCACAATGCTCCCTTGTGCATGTCATCACAAAGATCCATGACCACTTTCAGCACAATGCTCCATGACCCCTTTCATCAAAATTCTCCATGACCATTGTCATCACAATGCTCCATGAGCCCTGTCATTACAATGCTCCCTGACCCCTGTCATCACCATGATCCATGGCCCTTGTCATCACAGTGCTCCTTCGCTCTTGTCGTAACAATGCTCCATGATCCCTGTCATCACAATGATCCATGATTCCTTTCATCACAATTCTCCTTTTCCCCTTTCATCACAATGATCCCTGGAGCTTGTCAAAACAATGCTCCTCGATTCCCTGTAATCACAATGATACATAACACCTTTCATGACAATGCTCCATTACCCCACTAATCACAATGATCCATGGTGATTGTCATCACAATGCTCCATGACCCTTGTCATCACAATGCTCCAGGTCGTTGTAATCACAATGTTCCATGACCGCTTTCACCACAAAGCTCCAAGATCCCTGTCATCACAATGCCCCATGACTCCTATCATCACAATGCTCCATGGCACTTGTCCTCACAATGCTCCATGACCCCTGTCATCACAATGCTCCATAGCGCTTTTCATCACAATCCTCCATGACCACTTTCATCACAATGCTCCATGACCATTTTCATCACAATGCCCCATGAACTCTGTCATCACAATGCTCCATGCACTTGTCATCACAATTCTCCATGACCCCTGTCATCACAGTGCTCCATGGCGCTTGTCATCACAATGATCCAGAGCCTTAGTTCCTGAGTTGGGAGTAGTATCATTGCCTCAATTAGGGAAAATGTCAATGATTGAGTTGGGCGTAGTGTGAGGGCCCTTGTTAGGGACACTGTCAGTGCCTGAGTTCGGTGTAGTGTCAGGGTTTTAGGTACGTACACTGTCAGTGCCTGAGTTGGGAATAGTGTCAGGGCCTTAGTTATGGACTGTGTCATTGCCTGAGTTAGGAGTAGTGTCAGGGCCTTAGTTAGGAGTAGCATCAGTGCCTTCGTTAGGTATTGTATCAGCGCCTCAGTTAGGAATAGATTCAGGGCCTTATTTTGGGACAGTGTCAGTGCCTGAGTTAGGAGTTTTGTCGGCCTTAGATAGGGACCTTTTCAGGGCCTGAGTTAGGAGTAATGTCAGGGCCTTCCTTAGGTATTGTATCAGTGCCTGAGTTAGGAATAGTGTCAAGGCCTTAGTTAGGGACATTGCCAGGGCATGATTTATGAGGAGTGTTAGGGTGTGAGTTATGAACAGAGTCAGGGCCTTAGTTAGTGACAGTGTCAGTTCCTGAGTTAGGAGTAGAGTCGGGGCCTAAGTTAGGGACAGTGCCAGTGCTGAGTTCGTAGTAGTATCAGGGCCTTAGTTAGAGACAGTGTCAGGGCCTGAGTTAGGAGTAGTGTCAGAGGCTTTGTTAGGGACAGTGTCAGTGCCTGAGTTAAGAGTAGCGTCACAGCTTTAGTTAGGGCCAGTGTCCGGGCCGTAGTTAAGACCAGTGTCAGGGCCTATGATAGGAATCAGATCAGGGCCTGTGTTACGAGTAGTGTCAGGGCCTTAGTTAAGGACAGTGTCAGGGCCTGAGTCCTGACTTATTCCTAACTTTCCTCACTAAGGATTTTTGACACTACTGCTAATCCAGGTCCTGATAATATCCCTTACTAAGGCGCTGACCCTTTCCCTGGCTAAGGCCCTGAACTTCTCCTAAGTCAGGCCCTGATACTGTCCCTAACAATGGCCCTGACACTACACCTAACTGAGGCCCCGAAATGATACCTAACAAAGGCTCTGTTGCTACTCCAAACTAAAGCCCTAAAATTGGTCTTAAATAAGGCCTTGATACTAATCCTAAGTCAGGCCCTAACACTGTCCCTAGCTAAGGCCCTGACAGTATGCCTAACTCAGGCGCTCCTACGATTCTTAACAATGGCTCTGATGCTAGTCCAAACTAAGGCCCTGAAATTGGTCCTAAATAAGGCCTTGACATGAATCGTAACTCAGGCCCTAGCACTGTCCCTAACTAGGTCTCTGACAGTACACCTAACTCAGACCCTGACACTGTCCCTAAGCAAGGCCCTGACACTACTCCTAACTCAGTCCCTTACACTGTACCTAACAAAGTCACTGATGCTAGGCCTATCTCAGGCCCTCAAAGTGTCTGTAACTAAGGCCCTGCTGATATCAGTATGTAAAGTCCTGACATTATCCTGAGCTAATATCCTGACCTATGTCTTTCCAAGGTCCTGAAACTGTCCCAAAGTAAGCCCTGACGCTGTCCGTAAGTGAAGACCAGAGGCTGTCCCTAACTCAGGCCCTGAAGCTTTCCTTAACTGAAGCCTTGAAGCTGTGACTAACTCAGGCCCTGATCATGTATTTCACGAAGACCTTAATGCTGATCCAGCAAAGACGCTGATGCTGCTCCAAAGTCATGCCCTGACAGTGTGCCCAGCAAAGGGCCTGACGTTAGGCCTCACTCAGGCCCTGTCGCTCTCCCGAAGTCAGGCCCTGACAGTGTCACTAACTAAGGCCCTGACTCTACTCCTAAATCAGTCCCGTAAAGTGTGCCTAACAAAGGCTCTGATGCTAGTCGTAACTCAGGGCCTGACACTGTCTCTAACTAAGGGCTGCTGCCATCAATATCTAAAGTCCTGACATTATCCGGAGCTAATATCCTGACCCATGTCTTACCAAGGTCCTGAAACTGTCCCAAAGTAAGCCCTGACGCTGTCCCTAAGTGAGGCCCTGCAGCTTTCCCTAACTAACTCAGGCCTTGATGCTGTGACTAACACAGACACTGATCATGTCTTTAACTAAGACCCTAAGGCTGATCCAACAGAGGTCGGGATGCTGCTCCTAAGTCATGCCCTGACAGTGTCCCCAGCTAAGGGTCTGACGCTAGGCCTCACTCAGACCCTATTGCTCTCCCTAAGTCAGGCTCTGATGCTGTCCCTACCTGAAGCCCTAACACTGGTTCTGAATAAGGCCCTGAGAGTCTCAGTAACAAAGGTCTTCACACTATCCTTAGGTCATTTCCTGACACTATCCCTACATGTTAAACTGACACTGTCACTAGCTAATGTCCTGCCTCTTATGCTAACTGAAGCCCTTATGTTGTGCCTGCCTCAGGCACTGAATTTAGTCCCAAGACCGTGAAACTGTCCCGAACTAAGGCCTAGATGCTCGTCCTACATCTGGCCCTGACACTGTCCCTAAATAAGGCCCTAACGCTATTGCTAACTGAAGACCTGACACTGGACCTATCAGGGGCCCGCTACTCCTAACTAATGCCTTGACACTGTCCCTTACGTAGGCCCTGCTACCATCAATATCTAAAGTCCTGACATTATCCTGAGCTAATATCCTAACTCATCTCTTACCAAGGTCCTGAAACTCTCCCTTAGGAAGCCCTGATGCTCTCCCTAAGTGAGGCCTTGAGGCTGTCCCTAACAGTGTCCCTGATAATATCTTTAACATAGCCCCTGAGGCTGATCCTACCGTGACTCTTATGTTGCTCCTAAGTCATGCCCTGACACTGTCCCTAGCTAAGGCCCTGACGCTAGGCCTCACTCAGGCCCTGTCGCTCTCCCTAAGTCAGGCTCTGACGCTGTCCCTACCCGAAGCCCTGACACTCACTGGTCCTTAATTAGGCCCTGATGCTCTAAGTAACCAAGGTCTTGACACTATCCCTAGGTCATTTCCTGACACTATCCCTAGATCTTAACCTAACCTTCTCTTTAGCTAATGTCGAGATTAGCTAAAGAGATTCTTTAGAACGAGATTCTTTCATCTTCTGAATATGGTTTTCTTAAAAACACAATTTTTATAGTGTTACTAACTTTAAACAAAATGTACTCAACTGCTGTAGAATATTCCTTCATAGGTGCGTGCATGGTTCACTTCTGCATCTGCATTTGGTGGTGTTCAATTTGCTTTCAGCTGTAGATCCTCTTATGCTAGCTAAGTCTGTAATTCTGTCCCTAAATGAGGCCTGGAATTTAGGTCCGAGGCCGTGAACCTGTCCCTAACTGAGGCCTGGAGGCTCATCCTAACTCAGGCCCTAACACTGTCCCTAGCTAAGGCCCTGACAGTAAGCCTAATTCAGGCCCTCGTATGATGCCTAACAATGGCTCTGATGCTAGTCCAAACTAAGGCCCTGAAATTGCTCCTAAATAAGGCCTTGACATGAATCGTAACTCAGGCCCTAGCACTGTCCCTAACTAGGTCTCTGACAGTACACCTAACTCAGACCCTGACACTGTCACTAAGCAAGGTCCTGACACTACTCCTACCTCAGCCCCTTACACTATACCTAACAAAGTCACTGATGCTAGGCCTCACTCAGGCCCTGTCGCTCTCCCGAAGTCAGGCCCTGACACTGTCACTATCTAAGGCCCTGACTCTACTCCTAACTCAGTCCCGTAAAGTGTACCTAACAAAGTCTCTGATGCTAGTCGTAACTCAGGGCCTTACACTGTCTCTAACTAAGGGCTGCTGCCATCAATATCTAAAGTCCTGACATTACCCGGAGCTAATATCCTGACCCATGTCTTACCAAGTCCTGAAACTGTCCCAATGTAAGCCCTGACGCGGTCCATAAGTGAGGCCCTGCAGCTTTCCCTAACTAACTCAGGCCTTGATGCTGTGACTTACTCAGACCCTGGTCATGTCTTTAACTAAGACCCTAAGACTGATCCAACAGAGGCCCTGAGGCGGCTCCTAAGTCATGCCCTAACTGTGTCCCCAGCTAAGGGTCTGATGCTAGGCTTCACTCAGACCCTATCGATCTCCCTAAGTCAGGCTCTGATGCTGTCCCTACCTGAAGCCCTAACACTGGTTCTGAATAAGGCCCTGAGAGTCTCAGTAACAAAGGTCTTCACACTATCCTTAGGTCATTTCCTGACACTATCCCTACATGTTAAACTGACACTGTCACTAGCTAATGTCCTGCCTCTTATGCTAACTGAAGCCCTTAGGTTGTGCCTGCCTCAGGCACTGAATTTAGTCCCAAGACCGTAAAACTGTCCCGAACTAAGGCCTAGATGCTCGTCCTACATCTGGCCCTGACACTGTCCCTAACTAAGGCCCTAACACTATTGCTAACTGAGGACCTGACACTGGACCTATCAGGGGCCCGCTACTCCTAACTAATGCCTTGACACTGTCCCTTACTTAGGCCCTGCTACCATCAATATCTAAAGTCCTGACATTATCCTGAGCTAATATCCTAACTCATCTCTTACCAAGGTCCTGAAACTCTCCCTAAGAAGCCCTGATGCTCTCCCTAAGTGAGACCTTGAGGCTGTCCCTAACAGAGGCCCTGATAATATCTTTAACATAGCCCCTGAGGCTGATCCTACCGTGGCTCTTATGTTGCTCCTAAGTCATGCCCTGATACTGTCCCTTACTCAGGCCCCAAAGATAGGCCTCACTTAGGCCCTGTTGTTGTACCTTAGTTAGGCTCTGACGCTGTCCGTACATCAAGCCCTGGCACTGGTCCTGATTAAGGCCCTCACGCTGCTGCTAACTAAGGCCCTGATGCTCTCTATGACTAAGGTCTTCTCGTTATCCCTTGGTCATTTCCTTTCACTATCTCTGGCCTGGAACCTGACTCTCTCCCGAGATAATCTCCTGCATCTTATGCTGACTGAAACCCTAATGCTCTCCCTAACTAAGGCCCTGACTACTCCTAGCTAAGGCCATGACACTGTCTCTAACAAAGGCCCAGAATCTGTCCCTAATATAGGCCCTGCTGCCAGCAATAACTAAAATCCTGACACTCTCCTGAGATAATATCCTGACCCATTTCTAACCAAGGTCTTGACACTCTCCCTAAGAAAGCCCTGTCGCTGTCTTTAAGTGAAGACCTGAGGCTGTCCGTAACTCAGGCCCTGAAGCTTTCCCTAACTGAGGCCTTGACGCTGTGACTAACTAGGGCTCTGGTCATCTTTAACTAAGAGCCTAAAGCTGATCCAACAAAGGCACTGATGCTGCTCCTAAGTCACTCCCTGACAGTGTCCCCAGCTGAGGGCCTGACATTAGGCCTCACTCAGACCCTGTCTCTCTCCCTGAGTCAGGCCCTGATACTTTCCCTACCTGAAGCCCTAACACTGGTTCTGAATAAGGCCCTGATATTCTCAGTAACAAAGGTCTTCACACTATCCTTAGGTCATTTCCTGACACGATTCCTAGCCTTCTCCCTAACCCTGTCCCGAGTTAATATCCTACGTCTTATGCTAACTAAAGACCTTATGCTGTGCCTACCTCAGGCACTGAATTTAGTCCCAAGACCGCTAGACTGTCCCTCACTAGGCTCCATGCCCTTATCATCACAATGTTCCGTGACCACTGTCATCACAACGCTCCACGCCCTTATCATCACAATGCCCCATGACCCCTGTCATCAAAATGCTCTGTGACCCCTTTCATCAAAATGCGCCATGACCATTGTCATCACAATGCTCCATGACCCCTGGCATCCCAAAGCTCCATGACCACTCTCATCGCAATGCTTCATGACCCTTGTCATCACAATCCTACATACCATTGTCATCACAATGCTCCATACCCCATGTCATCACATTGGCCCATGACCCTTGTCTCACAATGTTCCATGCTCTTGTGATCACAATGCTCCATGCCCCCTGTCATCACAATGCTCCATGACCCCAGTCATCACAATGCTCCATTAACCTTGTCATCACAATGAGCCATGAAAACTTTCATGAGAATGCTCCATTACCCCTGTCTCATGTCCCCTTTCATCACAATGCGTCACAATTACCCCTGTAATCACAGTGCTCCACGACCCCTGTCATCACAATGTTCCATGAGACATTTCATCACAAAGCTCCATGACGCTTGTCATCACAATGCTCCATGGCGCTTTGCATCACAATGCTCCATGACCACATTCAGCACAGTGGTCATTGACCATTTTCATCACAATATTCCATGGCTCTTGCCATCACAATGCCCCATGGCGCTTGTCATCACAATGCTCCATGACCCCTTGTCATCACAATGCCCCATGGCCCCTTTCATCACAATGCTCCCAGACGTCTTTCATCACAATGCTCCATGACCACTTTCATCACAATGTTCCATGTGCCCTGTTCATCACAATGCTCCATGACCCCTTTTCATCACAAAGCTCCATGACCATTTTCATCACAAGGCTCCATGCCCTTATCATCACAGTGCTCCATGAACCCTTTCATCACAATGCTCCATGACCCCTTTCATCAAAATGCGCCATGAACATTGTCATAACAAAGCTCCATGACCTCGTTCATCACAATGCTACATGACCCCTTTCCTTACAATGCTCCATGGCTCTTGTCATCACAAAGCTCCATGGCGCTTGTCATCACAAGGCTCCATGACCACTGTAATCACAATGATCCATGACCCCTTTTATAACAATTCTCCATGACCCCTTTCCTCACAATGATCCTTGGCGCTTGTCATCACAATGCTCCATGATCCCTGTAATCACAATGATCCTTGACCCCTTTCATCACAATGTTCCTTGGCCGCTTTCATCACAATGCTCCATAACCCCTGTCATCACAATGCCCCATGACCCATTTCCCCACAATGCTCCCTGAGCCATGTCATCACAATGCTACTTGTCTTTCTCATTACAATGCTCCATGTCCCCTGTAATCAGAGTCTTCCATGACCCCCTTCATCACAACTCTCCTTAACACTTTTCTCACAATGCTCCATGCCATTGTCATCACAAAGTTTCATGCCCCGTGTCACCACAATGCTCCAAGCCCACTCTCAACACAATGCTCCATGAGACTTGTCTCACAATGCTCCATGCCCTTTTCATCACAGTGCTCCATGCCCCCTGTCATCACAATGCTCCATGCCCCCTTTCATTACAATGTTCCATGCCCCCTGTCATCACAAGGCTCCATGCCCTTATCATCACAATGCTCCATGACACCGGTCTTCGCAATGTTCCACGCACTTATCATCACAATACTCCTTGACCCTTGTCTAAAATGCTACATGGCGGTGACATCACAATGTTCCATGCACCCTGTCATTACAAGGCTCCATGACACTTGTCATCACAATGTTCCATGGCCCCTATCATTCAAAATGCCATATGACCACTTTCATCACAATGCTCCGAGGCACTTGTCATCACAATGCCCCATGAACCCTGTCATCACAATGCTCCAGGCCCCCTGTCATCACAATGAGCCATGACACCTTTCATCACAATGCTCCATAACCACTGTCATCACAATGATCCATGGCCCTTGTCATCACAATGCTCCCTGGTGCATGTCATCACAAAGATCCATGACCACTTTCAGCACAATGCTCCATAGCCCTTGTCATCACAATGCTCCCTTGTGCATGTCATCACAAAGATCCATGACCACTTTCAGCACAATGCTCCATGACCCCTTTCATCAAAATTCTCCATGACCATTGTCATCACAATGCTCCATGAGCCCTGTCATTACAATGCTCCCTGACCCCTGTCATCACCATGATCCATGGCCCTTGTCATCACAGTGCTCCTTCGCTCTTGTCGTAACAATGCTCCATGATCCCTGTCATCACAATGATCCATGATTCCTTTCATCACAATTCTCCTTTTCCCCTTTCATCACAATGATCCCTGGAGCTTGTCAAAACAATGCTCCTCGATTCCCTGTAATCACAATGATACATAACACCTTTCATGACAATGCTCCATTACCCCACTAATCACAATGATCCATGGTGATTGTCATCACAATGCTCCATGACCCTTGTCATCACAATGCTCCAGGTCGTTGTAATCACAATGTTCCATGACCGCTTTCACCACAAAGCTCCAAGATCCCTGTCATCACAATGCCCCATGACTCCTATCATCACAATGCTCCATGGCACTTGTCCTCACAATGCTCCATGACCCCTGTCATCACAATGCTCCATAGCGCTTTTCATCACAATCCTCCATGACCACTTTCATCACAATGCTCCATGACCATTTTCATCACAATGCCCCATGAACTCTGTCATCACAATGCTCCATGGCCCTTGTCATCACAATTCTCCATGACCCCGTCATCACAATTCTCCATGGCCCTTGTCATCACAATGCTCCATGCACTTGTCATCACAATTCTCCATGACCCCTGTCATCACAGTGCTCCATGGCGCTTGTCATCACAATGATCCAGAGCCTTAGTTCCTGAGTTGGGAGTAGTATCATTGCCTCAATTAGGGAAAATGTCAATGACTGAGTTGGGCGTAGTGTGAGGGCCCTTGTTAGGGACACTGTCAGTGCCTGAGTTCGGTGTAGTGTCAGGGTTTTAGGTACGTACACTGTCAGTGCCTGAGTTGGGAATAGTGTCAGGGCCTTAGTTATGGACTGTGTCATTGCCTGAGTTAGGAGTAGTGTCAGGGCCTTAGTTAGGAGTAGCATCAGTGCCTTCGTTAGGTATTGTATCAGCGCCTCAGTTAGGAATAGATTCAGGGCCTTATTTTGGGACAGTGTCAGTGCCTGAGTTAGGAGTTTTGTCGGCCTTAGATAGGGACCTTTTCAGGGCCTGAGTTAGGAGTAATGTCAGGGCCTTCCTTAGGTATTGTATCAGTGCCTGAGTTAGGAATAGTGTCAAGGCCTTAGTTAGGGACATTGCCAGGGCATGATTTATGAGGAGTGTTAGGGTGTGAGTTATGAACAGAGTCAGGGCCTTAGTTAGTGACAGTGTCAGTTCCTGAGTTAGGAGTAGAGTCGGGGCCTAAGTTAGGGACAGTGCCAGTGCTGAGTTCGTAGTAGTATCAGGGCCTTAGTTAGAGACAGTGTCAGGGCCTGAGTTAGGAGTAGTGTCAGAGGCTTTGTTAGGGACAGTGTCAGTGCCTGAGTTAAGAGTAGCGTCACAGCTTTAGTTAGGGCCAGTGTCCGGGCCGTAGTTAAGACCAGTGTCAGGGCCTATGATAGGAATCAGATCAGGGCCTGTGTTACGAGTAGTGTCAGGGCCTTAGTTAAGGACAGTGTCAGGGCCTGAGTCCTGACTTATTCCTAACTTTCCTCACTAAGGATTTTTGACACTACTGCTAATCCAGGTCCTGATAATATCCCTTACTAAGGCGCTGACCCTTTCCCTGGCTAAGGCCCTGAACTTCTCCTAAGTCAGGCCCTGATACTGTCCCTAACAATGGCCCTGACACTACACCTAACTGAGGCCCCGAAATGATACCTAACAAAGGCTCTGTTGCTACTCCAAACTAAAGCCCTAAAATTGGTCTTAAATAAGGCCTTGATACTAATCCTAACTCAGGCCCTAACACTGTCCCTAGCTAAGGCCCTGACAGTACGCCTAACTCAGGCGCTCCTACGATTCTTAACAATGGCTCTGATGCTAGTCCAAACTAAGGCCCTGAAATTGGTCCTAAATAAGGCCTTGACATGAATCGTAACTCAGGCCCTAGCACTGTCCCTAACTAGGTCTCTGACAGTACACCTAACTCAGACCCTGACACTGTCCCTAAGCAAGGCCCTGACACTACTCCTAACTCAGTCCCTTACACTGTACCTAACAAAGTCACTGATGCTAGGCCTATCTCAGGCCCTCAAAGTGTCTGTAACTAAGGCCCTGCTGATATCAGTATGTAAAGTCCTGACATTATCCTGAGCTAATATCCTGACCTATGTCTTTCCAAGGTCCTGAAACTGTCCCAAAGTAAGCCCTGACGCTGTCCGTAAGTGAAGACCAGAGGCTGTCCCTAACTCAGGCCCTGAAGCTTTCCTTAACTGAAGCCTTGAAGCTGTGACTAACTCAGGCCCTGATCATGTATTTCACGAAGACCTTAATGCTGATCCAGCAAAGACGCTGATGCTGCTCCAAAGTCATGCCCTGACAGTGTGCCCAGCAAAGGGCCTGACGTTAGGCCTCACTCAGGCCCTGTCGCTCTCCCGAAGTCAGGCCCTGACAGTGTCACTAACTAAGGCCCTGACTCTACTCCTAAATCAGTCCCGTAAAGTGTGCCTAACAAAGGCTCTGATGCTAGTCGTAACTCAGGGCCTGACACTGTCTCTAACTAAGGGCTGCTGCCATCAATATCTAAAGTCCTGACATTATCCGGAGCTAATATCCTGACCCATGTCTTACCAAGGTCCTGAAACTGTCCCAAAGTAAGCCCTGACGCTGTCCCTAAGTGAGGCCCTGCAGCTTTCCCTAACTAACTCAGGCCTTGATGCTGTGACTAACACAGACACTGATCATGTCTTTAACTAAGACCCTAAGGCTGATCCAACAGAGGTCGGGATGCTGCTCCTAAGTCATGCCCTGACAGTGTCCCCAGCTAAGGGTCTGACGCTAGGCCTCACTCAGACCCTATTGCTCTCCCTAAGTCAGGCTCTGATGCTGTCCCTACCTGAAGCCCTAACACTGGTTCTGAATAAGGCCCTGAGAGTCTCAGTAACAAAGGTCTTCACACTATCCTTAGGTCATTTCCTGACACTATCCCTACATATTAAACTGACACTGTCACTAGCTAATGTCCTGCCTCTTATGCTAACTGAAGCCCTTATGTTGTGCCTGCCTCAGGCACTGAATTTAGTCCCAAGACCGTGAAACTGTCCCGAACTAAGGCCTAGATGCTCGTCCTACATCTGGCCCTGACACTGTCCCTAAATAAGGCCCTAACGCTATTGCTAACTGAAGACCTGACACTGGACCTATCAGGGGCCCGCTACTCCTAACTAATGCCTTGACACTGTCCCTTACGTAGGCCCTGCTACCATCAATATCTAAAGTCCTGACATTATCCTGAGCTAATATCCTAACTCATCTCTTACCAAGGTCCTGAAACTCTCCCTTAGGAAGCCCTGATGCTCTCCCTAAGTGAGGCCTTGAGGCTGTCCCTAACAGAGTCCCTGATAATATCTTTAACATAGCCCCTGAGGCTGATCCTACCGTGACTCTTATGTTGCTCCTAAGTCATGCCCTGACACTGTCCCTAGCTAAGGCCCTGACGCTAGGCCTCACTCAGGCCCTGTCGCTCTCCCTAAGTCAGGCTCTGACGCTGTCCCTACCCGAAGCCCTGACACTCACTGGTCCTTAATTAGGCCCTGATGCTCTAAGTAACCAAGGTCTTGACACTATCCCTAGGTCATTTCCTGACACTATCCCTAGATCTTAACCTAACCTTCTCTTTAGCTAATGTCGAGATTAGCTAA